>NC_088300.1:6825411-7057406 GCF_032854445.1 Liolophura sinensis | reverse complement strand
TGTTCTAGCCCTGAGGTATTTCACAGCTTGTGTGTTTCTACATGTGTACAGCCAGCCTGACTTCAACCAAACATTACATATATACATTTAGTCCCCTGAAGACCAGCATCATTGTACTGCTGTGCTGTGTGCTCACCTCCAAGCTTTCCAATCCTCCGTGACTTCTGAGACAGTTGAAATGTACATACAAACTGTTACAAAGCCTGTGGATGGTTTTTGTCAGATTTTTTGTTGTTGTGTTTTTTTTTTCTTTTTTTGTTCTTGTCTGAGTTGCTGAGGTTTTGTCTAGGATAAAGTAACAGCAGCAGTTTTGGGTACACCCCTGAGCCTCACCAAGGACAGTATACCTAGCAACAACGCTGTACCTATAACATACAGGGATGTACAAGTGACCTGCAACATTTGTGTCTGCTATGTCACTGAGACAGGCAGACTTTTCGTCTTGGGCGTGTCTTTTTTAAGGATCTCTTGAATTGTGCATTTAAAGTTGCAAGCTCTTTTTAAGTACATTAAATCTGTGAGAAGAAAAATGAACAAAATGGATTACTTGACAAAGGCGTGTGATACGACAGTTGATTCAGTATGGTTACGCCTACAGAAGGTAAGAGAAAGCAAGGAATTTTGTTATTTATTAGTTCACACACTTCCTTGGTTTTACTTAAATCCATTTGCTTGACAGTGGAGCTAAAAACAAGTGCAGCAGGCACTGTGGCAGACAAAGTGTAAATATTTAAGTAGTGCTGTATTTTAAGACTTTTCGACCTGACCACTTTAACCAATATCTGCTTGACAACGTTCTGACAAAGCAACCTTTGTAAAAAAAAAAGAAAAATTTGATTTAATTTTCATGTTTGCTCTGCTTTAATATAAGATTTAATTTCAAAATTGAATATATTATGCCTACTTTGTATTCAGAGTTGCTTTTTGGAAAAATGAAAAGGTGTGAGAATCAGGTTTGTGTAGGGATCAGCCCATCGGTTGAATTTTTTCAAATTGTTTTAGAAAGATAGTGTGCCAGTAGCTAAAGTCGCAGTTTCATATATGTTTGGTGGGCTGAGAATACATCCAGTATGTTCAAAACTGCTTTAAAAATCTAGATTGAAATCAAATGAGAAAACAAAGACATTTAGGGTGATGTTGGCTTTAGATTTGATTTATTTACTTGATTGGCACCAGTATTTTATGCTATGCTCAAAAACATTTCACTAATGTGACTGATTCAGCTTTAGGAGTAAGAGAGCAAGACAGACGAACTTGGGTGAATCGCCAAACCTGGTCAAAATCTGTCCAGGGCCTGCTCTCATGAAGCACTCTTAATGTTACGTTCACTTACCTACCACAGCAACCAGTAGTATAGGCATTATGTCGTCATGGTAGTTGCGAACTCGTAACGTGAAGAGGGCTTCGTGAAGCTGAGCCCTGGCCGTTACAACAGAAGCTTGTCAGACTTTTATACCAAAAGCTAAGTAAGTGATCAATGATCACGTCAGGTCTCTCATGCTAAAACATCTCCTCTCTTAAGGCAGTACATTTTGCATTCTCAAATGTGCATGTATAAAAGTTCAGGGGAATTTTAAGTGGTTGTCATTTTCTGCTGGTTTGATACCTGATCTTTCATTAACAATAATTCTGATGTGAATTTTGATCGGATGTGCTCGTTTTGAGGGTATCATTAGCATGTATGTTGGACAATTCTTCTTGTACATGCAGTTCTTGTAATGGTCAATTTTCCATTCAGATTGCTGACGTACTGGGCTATCAGATGTATACATTTAGAAGAGAAATATGTTAATGGACAACAGTTTGACCTTTGCTCACAATGTCCTGAACATGTAGAACGTGTGTGTTTGCTTTTCTGTCTTTATTTTTAGTCTGAAGTGAAAACAGTAGCATTTATGATTTACACACAGTGGTTTTGCTATTCACATCTGTGGACCTGTGTAATAGCACTGTTACATGTACACATAATGCTTTGATGAAATCATTCATTTTTATCCTGATAAAATGGCTGTGTTACTGGGTGTGTTGTGAAATTTTATGTTCAGTAGTTTGTCTGATTCATGTACTATTGATTTGTTGGCAGTTTAGGGTGACTTGATGTTGGCAGTTTAGAGCGACTTGATTTTGGCAGTTTAGGGTGACTTGATTTTGGCAGTTTAGGGTGACTTGATTTGAAGGCAGAGTAGGTGGCAATCAGCAATCAACAGACCTTCTAAATAAACTTGAATGGTGTTGCATGACAGTTCTAAGATCTAATTTGCCCCTTTGTTGCATACATGTACATGTCTGTGTGGGTCACGTGTGGCAAAGGTGGTCAATTATTTGTGTCCATGGTTAACTTTGGGTGCTCTGGTTTCAACCATCATTTGATTGCTATCATATAAGTGAAATATTCTTAAAAAAGGTGTAAACCAGTAGATGCACCCTGAAAATACATCTGTAAAAAATGATTCCAAATCAAAAGTGTACCGTGTGAAGCAATATTTAGATATGAAGTGTTTGATTTTGGTATTCAGTAATATGCTTGTATTTCCCCCTGGCTTTGTCTGGTTTTCTCCACCAATAAATTTATCCGCTGTACGTGAAACATGCTTTAGAATGGCATTTAAAATAATTACCATAAATTACCATATAACCATTGCACTAAATTGGCTGTTTTTTGCCATAAAGTATATGTACCACATCTGGTAGGCCTACATTTACACTGGAAGATATGTGCCAGGCGTTGTATCTCCAGGTATGAACGATATTACACATATGAGTTACACATACATATAGGTAAATTATAGATATATTTATGATTAGTCTATGATGTAGACATAATATTGAATTGTTTTTGTTGTTACAGTTGAAGCTGATGGAACAGAGGTTGGCAGCCATGAACTGGGAGCCTAAGGAGGTGGATAGACATGTGCTGGAGCTGGAGAACAGCTGTCATGAGAAGGACAAGATCATAACTGATCTCAGACAGCAGCTGGAGGATCAGGTGAGTGTATGTGGTGTAGGGTCAGGAGGTGGGGGCGCCATCAGCCACAAGCTAGGAGCCTTAGGAGGTAGATGGATATGTGCTGGAGCTGGAGAATAGCTGTCATGAGAAGGACAAGATCATAACTGATTTTGAACAACAGATGGAGGATCAGGTGTCTGTGTGCCTTGTGTGGTGGTGGGTGCTATTATAAAATATTGTACACATCAATGTTGAGTGTTGGAGGGATGTGTAAACCTAAAAGCAATATATGACGTCTATACACCTCAAGCTACACCTATGTTCAAGTCATGTACACCTTAGAGCTTCAAAAGAAAGCTCTGTAGATTTATTTTTGTTTGTTTTTTATAAATGTCAGTTTTTAAGTAAAAAAGCTCAGTAAAGCCTAATTATGTACTTATAATATAATGCATGTACTCTGAACTTTGATGTTTTAACCTCTTACTTGGATGGTTGTGGGTTTCTCTCGAGCTCTGCCCAGTTTCCTTTCACCATAATGCTGACTGCCATTATATAAGCTAAAGAAGAAAATTTAAATATCAACCAAATACCATTGAAAAGAGTATACATTTAATCGCAGGTGCATGCCATAAAAAAAATTCTAGTATGTACCTCCAGTTGATATATTATAAATAAAGTCTGCACCAGAATCTGCTGTGGTTGACTCCATTTTGCCTAAGAAGTAAGTCCTGAAGCCTTCTGTGTTAGGAGGAGAAGGTAGCGAATAGTACAGTTCGTTTTTCGCATGACGATCGAGAAACCGGAATGCTGGACGTAGGTTCCAAGTTTACATGAATAAGCCGGCAGTTTTAATGACTCTCATTGGCTGAGAGGCAACACACCCCAGAATAAATTACAGAGCTATAAAGGTGGAGGACGAGACGGACTCTCGTGCCAGATTTGCTGTTTTCAGGCTGTGCATGAATGGCGAGGAAAAATCGCAAAATTATGCAGCAAGCACCACCAGATGGAAAAAAAATATGCTCTTTTCAGCCTACAGTGTCATATTTTTAAGTTTTCTTTTCCTTTAAATATTCTGGAATGCCTGCATAAAACACCAGTCAAGTAAAAAAACAAATATTTGGATGTTTTAAGGCTGTGAGAGAGGAAGGGTATATTGTTACAGTGGGAACAAAGTATAGCAGTATGGGATGGGAAATTGGAAGTCATTATGGGATGGGAAACTGGAAGTCATAAGTGTGGTCAAAACATGTTAACCAGAGAGAGATCCAGTAGTGACCATGTGCTGTGTTATACCAGGCCTCTAAAATGATGCAGTACACTCATATACCCAGCCTTTAGGATAATGTGTCACACCCATGTACTACACTTAGCTGACCTGTGGGATAATGTGTCACACCATGTACTACACTTAGCTGACCTGTGGGATAATGTGACACGCCCTTGTACTACACTTAGCTGACCTGTGGGATAATGTGGCACGCCCTTGTACTACACTTAGCTGACCTGTGAGATAATGCGTCGCACTCATGTACTACACACCAGCCCGGATAGCACAGTTGGTAGAGCGTCCGCTTCGGGACAGGTAGATCCAGGATCAATCCTTGATCGAGTCACACCTAAGACTTTAAAAGAGGAAGTTGTAACTTCTTCGCTTGGCATTCAGCATGAAGGGGATAGTGCAACTGGTTGACCCGTATCAGTATAATGGCTCGGGCGGGGCGGCTTACTTGCCTTCGGTAAGTCGTCTCAGTGAAGCAGCACTAAATAAAAGAGCAGTGGAAATCCCTCCTGCAACAAGAAGGCACATTACACGTACATGCACCCTAATGATTCCTTCGTCGTCATATGACTGAAAAATTGTTGAGTACGACGTTAAACCCCAAGCACTCACTCACTCACTCATGTGGGATAATGTGACATGCCCTTGTACTACACTTAGCTGATCTGTGCCATAATGTGTCACACCCATGTACTACACTTAGCTGACCTGTGGGATAATGCGTCACACCATGTACTATACGTAGCTGACCTGGAGGATAATGTGTCACACCCATGTACTACACTTAGCTGATCTGTGCCATAATGTGTCACACCCATGTACTACACTTAGCTGACCTGTGCCATAATGTGTCACACCCATGTACTACACTTAGCTGACCTGTGGGATAATGTGACACGCCCATGTACTACACTTAGCTGATCTGTGCCATAATGTGTCACACCCATGTACTACACTGAGCTGACCTGTGGGATAATGTGGCACACCCATGTACTACACTTAGCTGACCTGTGCAATAATGTGACACGCCTATGTACTACACAGCTGACTTGTAGGATAATGTGTACACCCATGTACTATGCTTAGCCGTCCTCTGGGATGGTGTGGCACATCAATTCCTTACACTAAGCCCACCCCTAGGGTAATGTGACACACCCATGTACTACACTTTGCCGTCCTCTAGGATGATATGGCACATCAATTCCTTACACTTAGCTGACCTCTAGGGTAATGTGGCACACCGATGTAAGGATTGTAAGGATTTAACTTTTAACTTGTCAGCTCTTCTGACTTTCTTCCCAGAGCAGGAAGCTAATGAGGAGTTTTGTTTATCATGCAAACTCTGCACACCGAGCTGTCGTTGTGAGTGGAAGGTAATAAAAACAGGCTGTATACAGAGATTTGACATTATAGGTCACCACCTGGCCGTCATTAACATACCTAGCCCACCATCACATGTACTTGCACAGTGTACATGCAGTATGACAGGCGCTCATTAACATACATACCCAGCCCACACAGAGTAACACAGCCATAACAGTGCTGCTGATAGCTGGTCACTAGCAATATGGCAGGCAGTTTGAACCCAGCTATGGTAATAACCGTGTTATTCAAGTGCTGCTGATAGCTGGTCACTAACCATATGGCAGGCAGTTTGAACCCGGCCATGGCAAGAACCGTGTTATTCAAGTGCTGCCGATAGCTGGTCACTAGCCATATAGCAGGCAGTTTAAAGCCAGTTATGGCAACGACCGTGTTACTCAAGTGCTGCTGACAGCTGGTCACTAACCATATAGCAGGCAGTTTGAACCCAGCCATGGCAGCGACTGTGTTGTTCAAGTGGTGCTGATAGCTGGTCACTAGCCATATGGCAGGCAGTTTGAACCCAGTTATGGCAACGACCGTGTTATTCAAGTGCTGCCGATAGCTGGTCACTAGCCATACGGCAGGCAGTTTGAACCCAGCTATGGCAAGAACCGTGTTATTCAAGTGCTGCCGATAGCTGGTCACTAGCCATATGGCAGGCAGTTTGAACCCAGCTATGGCAAGAACCATGTTATTCAAGTGCTGCCGATAGCTGGTCACTAGCCATATAGCAGGCAGTTTAAAGCCAGTTATGGCAACGACCGTGTTACTCAAGTGCTGCTGACAGCTGGTCACTAACCATATAGCAGGCAGTTTGAACCCAGCCATGGCAACGACTGTGTTGTTCAAGTGGTGCTGATAGCTGGTCACTAGCCATATGGCAGGCAGTTTGAACCCAGCTATGGCAAGAACCGTGTTATTCAAGTGCTGCCGATAGCTGGTCACTAGCCATACGGCAGGCAGTTTGAACCCAGCTATGGCAAGAACCGTGTTATTCAAGTGCTGCCGATAGCTGGTCACTAGCCATATGGCAGGCAGTTTGAACCCAGCTATGGCAAGAACCGTGTTATTCAAGTGCTGCCGATAGCTGGTCACTAGCCATATGGCAGGCAGTTTGAACCGAGCTATGGCAAGAACCGTGTTATTCAAGTGCTGCCGATAGTTGGTCACTAACCATATGGCAGGCAGTTTGAACCCAGCTATGGCAAGAACCGTGGTATTCAAGTGCTGCTGATAGCTGGTCACTAGCCATATGGCAGGCAGTTTGAACCCAGCTATGGCAAGAACCGTGGTATTCAAGTGCTGCTGATAGCTGGTCACTAGACATATGGCAGGCAGTTTGAACCTATTATTCAACACATGCTTTAGTCATTATATGTTAAGTTCTAAATATTTGCATCTAAATATAAATGCTAAAAATTGATTTCTGTGATTATTTTAAGGGTCAGAAGTAATCTTTGAGTCTAGAAAGTCAGCTCTGTATCTGATTATATGAGAAATGGTTGTAGCCTTCATGCATGCATATTGTAAAATTAAAACCCAAATTTAAAATTTTAGATCCTCATGTACATGTTTATATGTTTATTCAAACTGTTCTATTAAGTGAAGTGAAAATTTAGTAAAATCCTAATTTTAGGTGTGTCTCAAAGGCAGTTGGTATCATTCACCCTAATAAAGTTTAATAACTGGTGGCAGATCATACACCCAGCAGCAACCACAGACTCATTAGTGCGCTGCACAAAACATTTGCACGCACTGTAAGTTCAGTATATCTTCTCAATATGTGGACACTTGATCTGTATAATTAAATGATCTGTCAGCACATCATCGCTTTACCACTACAGAACTGATTAACCTCTCACCTTTTCCCAGCAACCTTTGACAAATTCCTGATACTGGCTGCCTGGGAGGTTTGCACCTGCCTGTCATTAACATCTGTATTATGTGTCTTCTGGCAAGATAAAGCCAAGCTATTATGAATCACCATGGGAATAGTAAGAGTGTAGTGTTTCAGTTTGCCCTCAGAGCTGTCCAGGTTATTGCAGAAAATTTATCAAATATCAGTGTTATCTGGCCATACTTAGTTAGTCAGTTAAGGTAAGGGTGGCTCCCACTACTAACATATCAAAGTTCAAATCCAACTTTTTTCCAGTTGTGAAATTCTTGGCCAGGTGAAGTGTCTATATACCCGTATATGCCTGTTCACAAGACAGTATCTTGACAAGCACTGCAGTATCTTGACAAATATCTTCAATTTTAAAGGACATCAGTGAAGAAAAGTTAAATTGCAAAATATTGATCATGCTCTTCTGTGTTTCATTTTGTTGATCTTTTTGAAGAGTGAGTCAGATTTTCTTTTGTGAATATTGTACTTCTTGTGTTTGTTTAACTTTTTGGGGTGTGAGTGAAAAATGATTTTAGAATGGAGAGCATTTTTACAAGGATTTGATTCATAAATTATAAAGTGTATCAGAAAGAATGATTTCATTATACATTTTAGTACAAACTGTTAAAACTATGTACATGTAGTTGAATAAGAGTCCCACATTTGGTTGCCAAAAACCAAAATTTCTAAATACCATACCACATCTGTAGGATCCATTGTATCCTCTTTGGGACAAGATTATCCCCTTGTATTACAGAAATCTCAGAGACAGCAAGATGCTCGGGTCGTCGAAGAGAAGGCAATGCGCATCAAAGACTGGGTGTCCCGTAAACTACAGGAGGTAAGTCTTCTCTGACTTGGTGGAACTGATCACATAAAATAATTGCTGTGTCGTTAACACGTGCTGAGAGGTTAAAGGTCTAGTGTAGTTGTACATATTTCTGCACAAACATCAGTTGTTATACATCATTGTATTTACATTGCATGTTTTATGACATGTTTCACCATAACCTGAAACAAATGTACAGCCTAAGGTATGGTTTTACAAGCATATCACAGTTTATAAATAAGCATACATGTAGATGTAAAAGATTGTACACAGTCAAATACAATCCTGTGTAGCATCCTTCACCCTTAAACTTTTTATATATTATACATTGTTCTGCACACAGTGTGGCTGGCTTAGGTCAGTATAACAGCTCACTAGCCAGCAAATTAGCCAGTGTTATTCCATACATCAACATCTCACCATTCAAATCAAACCAGTTATTCATTAGTCGTCAGCCAGTCTCACTATTCAAATCAAACCAGTTATCCATCAGCCAGTCTCATCATTCAAATCAAACCAGTTATCTATCAGCCAGTCTCATCATTCAAATCAAACCAGTTATCTGTCAGTCGTCAGCCAGTTTCACCGTTCAAATCAAACCTGTTATCTATCGTTCGTCAACCAGTCTCACCGTTCAAATCAAACCAGTTATCCATCAGCCAGTCTCACTATTCAAATGAAACCAGTTATTCCTCATCCAGTCTCATCATTCAAATCAAACCAGTTAGCTGTCAGTCGTCAGCCAGTTTCACTGTTGAAATCAAACCAGTTATCTATCAGCCGTCAACCAGTCTCACTGTTTAAATCAAACCTGTTATTCATCAGTCAGTCTCACTGTTCAAATCAAACCAGTTATCCATCAGTCGTCAACCAGTCTTACTGTTCAAATCAAACCAGTTATCCATGTCGTCAACCAGTCTCACCGTTCAAATCAAACCAGTTATCCATCAGCCGTCAGCCTGCCTCACCCTATACATGTATAACATTGTTTTATAGCATAAAACCTGGTATACATTCCACGTTGTGGCATCACACCATAAAACTTGCTTCACCTTGAAACAATTTACACTATATAATAGCATACAAGATACATGCACTTCATCATGACTCCTTGTACTCTTCATGACCCCATATAACACAGTTCATGACTCTTTGTACCATACATCACACCATATAACACAGTTCACCATGACACCTTGTAGACTATATGACACCATGTACACTACATGACACCATATAACACACTTAATCATGACACCTTGTACACTACATGACACCATGTATAACAATTCACCATCAGATATTGTGCACTACATGACACCGTATTACATGGTTCTCCATCAAGCACTGAATCTGTCATGATATACTATTCCCCAAACCAGTCATCCTTCAGTGAAGAGCCAGTCTGACCATGTCTGTTGTTTCTGTGTACCATGTAGCTGGAGCAACAGAACCAAGACTTACAGACAGAGAACGAGATCCTGCAGGATCAGCTAGAGATCTTAAGAGAGCGCCTGCAGGCTTTGCCATCCATGGCTGCCAAAGAGATCTTTCGGGCCAGTCTTCAGGTCAGTAGTCTTATAATACCGATAATATGTTCAAGCTACAGGCTGTAGGCACTGACATGTTCACCTGTTCATATTCAGATCTCTATTAACTACTCATAGACAGATGAGCTATTTTGATATTTAGATAGTACAGATGTTTTCAATCACCATTTGGTAGTTCACAGTCTGATAAAAATATTTTTTAATGATATTATATGTAATAATAATATCTTTATTTATGGAAGGTAGTTCGGTCAATTTACAATGAAACTGTTCTTCCCCAAGGCCTCCACAGAGAAAACAATATGTAGGACATATACTTCAGTCAAGAAAAGACGTCAGTATATATATAACAAGATAAAGCATCATGTAGTTGTGACACATACATTCATACATACGAATCTGTTCTTAACAATTTGCATGCATTTGGACGCTTAAAATAAAATCCTCTCTGTTGTCTTAGAGTTGTGTACACGTGTAGTCAGGTACAGTACTGATAATAAATGTTTTGCTCTTTTCCTGCATTAGGAATGTGGTTCCCGACGGACATCTCACTCAAGCTCTCCCCCCGAGATACCCCAGCGTCCCTCTGCAGCAGTCCTCAACTCCATGAGGCTGGGGGTGGGGTGTGAAGGGAGTGATGGGGCAGGGGACAGCCACATCCACCTGCAGGACTCTGCGTCCGAGGACTCAGACGACAGCATGGAGGACATGGAACAGACGGAAACTGACCCTGTATACCAGGAGATTGACAGAAACCATGAGAGCAAATACGAACCAAAGAGAGCCTTCCCACCACAGATCAAGATAGAGCGTAAGGTGTTCCAGGAGGCGCATCTGCTAGACTCGCTGGTCAGCTCCAGTAATGGAAGTGAGGAACCCCTGAATCGATCTCATCGCCTCTCACAGGCACAGTCCCACACATCCAGCACCTCTGACAGGAACGATGAGGCGACAAACACGGGCTCACCCAATGGAGGAGACGAAGAGGATGGGGACTCAGAGGAGACTGCCGTGTCTCTCACGCTGTCACTCAACTCTCCCAGAACGCCCCTCACTCCGCTGTTCCCTCAAGCTCCGCCCACAACGCCAGCAGGGTCCCTAACAGAAGTGTATAACGGCAGGGACAAGCAGCACCCACTCTCTGACCCCACAGACAGTAATATGGCCTTCATGGCCACTTTGCCACGCAGCAAATGCAGTACCTTCAAACCCAGCCCTGTATATATTCAGTCCCAGTTGTCCAGCAAGCAACCATACGGACAGACTGACAACAGGTCGTACCACATGGAGTATAATAGTGCAATATCCGAGCCTAACCTAGGCCATCAGTCCCGAAGTACCAGCAAACCAAATACACCCACATCCAAGTCTTCTGCTTCCTGGGTAACACATTCTGTTTGTATTCTGCAATATGATAAGACAGTTAAGAAGAACAAATTGGTTAAATTAACGTAACAAGCATAGAAATAGTGTTACCTGCACTCAGTGCACTTTGACCCATTTTTGCTGATACCATTGTATTCACCACTTGTAGTGTGTTTTTTAGCTTGCCTGTATAAAGTACAGATGTACTTTATGTCTTACCTTGAGCATCAGGGTCCCATAATGGAGGAAGCAATGATATTAGTGATATCTTAAAAAGGACTACAGGTATTGAGCGTAGGGTTTGCACGCATGCAGAGCACATTAGCAGGAATGCACACATTCCTTCATTGATTGGATGTGTGAATATTAAATTACTGAATTCCTGATTTAGTGCATTGTGTATTACAATCAGTGTTAAACATAGTGTTAAGATTGGTATCTTAAAAAGTATTGTATATTTTGACCTGAAGTTTTATATGCACATAAAGCACAATGGCACAAGGAGGGGGGGGGGGGAGGGTTCATCGCTGATGCTCTGTGAGCATATTAATTAGCGATTCTAAGTTACATACTGACATCAGATGAATACGAGATGAATTGTCATGCAGCACAGTGAAGACATCTCTGGACCATGTATACTTGGCTACATATAGATGTGAGAGGGCAGCCCAGTTTCCTCCCACCATAATGCTGGCCGCTGTCATATTCGTCAAACATTCATGAGTATAAAAACTCCAATCAAAAAAATAAATATATAAAAGGGCAGTGTACGGATTATTGTATGGTTTGTATTATACATGGCTGTCAGACATGTAATGTTATGTTCCCCTTCCCTCCTCAGGAAAACAGGATACAGGCATATACCGAGAGTGGGAAAAGTGTAAAAAGTCAACAAGGCAAAAATCTGAATGGTGTGTATACTCATCTGTGCCCTAAGTTAGTGCATTGCGAATCTGTAGAAAAACAAGTGCATATGTAGATATAACAATTATATCTTAAGTAATTTGATTTTTTTATTTATTTGATTGGTGTTTTATGCCGTATTCAAGAATGTTTCACCAAAACGATGGCATCCTGAATTATGGTGGGTGGAAACCGGGCAGAGAGGAAGCCAGCATGAGCTGGACTTAAACTCAGCGACCACATTGATGAGAGGCTCCTGGGTCATTACGCTGCACTTGCGTGCTAACCAACTGAGCCACGAAGGCCCTCTAAGTAATTTGAATTTGGACATGCAGTAAACAGTTGACATGTGGCAGGTGTAAGTTATTATATCTCAGACTACTCTGAATGCATGTCAGAATTTTTCTGAAGTTTTACCAACAGCATTTCATTTTTTTTCATCCTTTTAATGATTAAGATTTTTACATTTATTAGAAAAAAAAATCTCAACAAAATAGAGTACGTAGGATTTCTGCTGAGTGTGTGCTTTGCAGTGGAGTTTGTAAACTTGCCAGTGTTTGTATATTGTTATATAATATTAAGCGCACAGTAAAACATCAAGCAGTTATACGGATACATATTATATTATACATATATTACTCATGTATTGGCTTAAGGATGTGTTCATTTGTAAGGACATACCACAGCTTTTGTGATTTGATAGGAGCCTCCCTTTGCTTGTCTGTTACAGATGCCTCAGTCCCGGTGTGTGAAGCCTTCAGCACTAGTCACTTGTACAGAGATAACACAGTCCCGGTCTACGCCACACTTAAAGGGGTAAGCTGATCAGACTTCTCCAAGTGTTGTGTGAAATGCTGTAGTAGAGACTAGACTAGGTAGTTAGCATGCCAACGTGAGGCTCTCACCTTTCACCAATGCAGTCACTGTGAGTTTGTCCAGCTTTTGCTAGCTTACTCTCCCCCATACATGGGAAGGACTCTCAGCAACTTGTGGATGGTCATGGTTTTCCCCCGAGCTCTGCTCGGTTTCCTCCCACCATAATGCTGCATGCAGTCATATAAGTGAAATATTCTGGAGTGCAGCGTAAAACACCAGTCAAATAAATAAATAGAGACTACGCCTACTAGATTATTAGCCGGCTAGAGGCTTGCTTTCATATCCAGCCCTAGATTCATCAGATATTTGTCTAATATTTTATGGGGTTAGATGATTTCTCTTCCCACAGTTTCATCCAGTCATAAACCTGACTTCCTTGTATAAATAACTTTGAGTATCATTGAAATATCTTGTCGTAACAAGGCTGTTCTACTTTGCTGCAGAAAGCTGCACAGATACGGAGCACGCCATTCACTGAAGATTCCCCCTCTGATTCTTCTGACAATGAGGACATCCCTGTTGCCATGACAACGAATTTAACAGCAGCAGGAGGTACAGCAACAACCACCTTCACACGGGAAGCTGTTATGACTGTGGCAGGCCCGTGCAACACAAAAACAACGACCTCTACAACCGTCCGAAAGCTGCCGGCCAGTCACAGTAGCTCTGGAGCTATGAAGAGAGGTAGGTGGGATTTTAGAGGAGGTATTGGAAAACTCAATACATGGTAGTGTCTCATGCACTGGGGAAAACAGTGTTCAAGCTTACCAAACCTAACACAAAGGGAAAACACAACAATAGAACGAAAATGTTCCTACAGGAAACAAGGATGATGCTTACAGTATCTATACAGAGTCATTTTACAAGGGAGACAAACACGAAGTCCAAGTCTTGGAGGTTAATGGGAGCAGCCATTGTGTGATGGACTACCATAGTTGTGCAGAATAATATACATGTAGTTTTCCATGTAATTTTCACCAGTATGATGTGAATATCTGTACGTCATGTGTGGGAAAGCTGGTCAGTAACTTGCTAGATGTCTGTGTTTTAACCTGGACACTTGTTTCATCCACTTATAAACAGTCAGCCATTATGTTAATGAAAGAAATATCAAGTATTACATTAAGCAACAATCAAAAGATTAAATCAAATAAAGTTAGGACCATGTATTGTTCATGAGACTAAATCTCTGCAAATAAAATATGTTTAAAAGTGGAAAGAAAGTAAATTTAAAATACATATGTAAAGTTAAATTGGAACATGGTAATGTGCAAATAGATAGCACTACCATGATGATGATAGGTTGTTTTGTGTATGGCCAGGTGTGTCCAGCTCATCCATTGGCTCAGAAACCTCCAGTGATTATGCACTTCCTCCAGACGAAGCTTCCAGTAAAAGTGATTCAGAAAACTCTGAGCCAGAACAGAAGCTCCTGAAGTACACTACAGATTCTGCCAAGAGAGTAAGTCTGGGAGAATCCACCTGTGGGAACAGCAAATTTTTGTTGGGATATAAACCATTTTCCCATTTTTGTATAGTACTCATACGGTATTTACATGGTAGGCTCGAAGAGTCATGCCACTGGTAATTGATGAGTGAAATTATTACACATGCGAGATGTTCTCAAAAGATGATTTGAATTTCCAGCTCAGAGAATGTATGTCAATGTCAGACCATGTGTCCTGTTAAAAATAATTTAAGAAAATATATAGCTTTATTTTGTACTTGTGTCTTGCTTGCTACATATATGTGTACAATGTAGGCAGTTTTGTCTCGTAATAGTTTCTGACCCTGAATTCTTGTTCTTGAATTAAAATGTAATTGATGTAATTATAAAGAGTGATAAAACAGACAAAAAGTATTAAGTTATTGTGTAAATTTGCTCATGTGTTAAAATGGATATGGAATAGAAATAAATAAATGAGAAATTGAGGTTCTTTGAATATTTAATGAGATATTTAGTGTAGATTGTACATTTGCAGGACACCTTGGAGAGGTGTGGCTATTTGTCCAAGCTGGGAGGGAAGGTGAAGACTTGGAAACGACGCTGGTTTGTTCTCAGGGATCAGGAAATACTCTACTACAAATCACAGGTGAGCTCTTTAGTTTAGATACTGAACAATCTCTACCACTATGGTACATCTTACAACAAAGTACAAGGAAACAAGGAAATGTAAAAAAATACAGAATCTGGGCCATGTATGTATTTGCATGTACCTGTAATGTCATGTTTAAAGGTAAAATTTATTTATTTATTTGATTGGTGTTTTATGCCGTACTCAAGAATATCTCACTTATACGATTATGGTTGGAGGTAACCGGGCAGAGCCCGGGGGAAACCCACGACCATCCGCAGGTGGTTGGCAGACCTTCCCACTTACGGCCGGAGAGGAAGCCAGCATGAGCTGGACTTGAACTGACAGCGATCACATTGGTGAGAGGCTCCTGGGTCATAACGCTGCACTAGCGTGCTAACCAACTGAGCCACGGAGGCCCCCTGTTTAGAGGTAAAAATGTTTTTTTTTATTTTGAAGATGCTGGTGTATGCAGATTACAGCCTGGTCCTAACTTCAGATCCCATTGCATGTCGTTGTAAAGGAGGTCCAATTTTTTTTGACCGTGCTGCTCAGATTCAGATGGAATCCTACGTGTACATCAGTATTGAATCCGCGCTGATGAATCGCTAATCATTTAGGCTTATCTGTCTTTTTGTTTTTTTATCTCACAGCATGATGCATTACGCAAACCTCAGGGAATAATACAACTGGACAGCAGTAGTCGAATAGCCAGATCTCATGGAGAAGTCACTTTTGAGGTGAGAGATAAAGACAGCCCAGACTCCTCTACATTTTCATACCCAAAAAGGCAACTTGCCCAAACGTGTGGGATGCAATGCATCATTTTGCGACCTTTTCAACCACCACTGCGACGAATAATTTGAAGCATTCTGAGAGGACTGTCTGGTGTGGAGAAATAATTTGTCTGTACTGGCAAACTGGAAGGCTTAACAAATATGTAAGGTTTCCAGTCAAATGCAGTTTTAACAGTCACAGTAGGGACGAAAACCACAGATGCACTGTAGATAGAACATTTATGTGATTGGAATTCAGGTGTGATCTGAATATCTGTGTCTTGGTTTTGATAGATAGCAAATGTATCTTATAGGAATGTACCTATCTTAATACTGATTTGACAGAAATTTTGATATTCTCTAAATGTGTGTCACTTTGGGTTTTTTTTTTTCACAGATCACAAACAATAAAAGAACATATTATTTAACAGCAGACAGTCCATCAGAAATGGAGAAGTGGATAAGATGTGAGTATGAGCTACACAGTCCAGTCAGCATCTGTTTGCACCAGTCATGTTGTACCAATTCACTCAGACTTGTTCATGGAGGCTACGTACCCACATACAATGTTCTCTGAATTTAATGAGACTTATTCTCTGTATTTATGGAAGTGAGACAAAATGTCACTTTGATGACCAGTGACATCCTAATTTATTTAATCTTTTTGCATTTGGTTCTGCGGTATATGTTAGTGTTTGTCTCTTTTGGAAGCAACCAAAATTGTTAGTAATGTTTGACAATTAGACAACATTTATATTGCTATGTGTATGTTTATTTCAGCGGTACAGAAAGCTTTAAAACGCCAAGCAGCTAGCTTCCTACTTGATAATGTGGGCACAAAAACTGTTCTGAAGGGATGGCTGACCAAGGTAGACAACTGTTACCCTTTACTTTCCTGTCTCTTGAAGTATTTTGCATGGTCCGTGTATGTCTTATACAGATGATTCTATTGAGGTGTAAACATAGTTTTAGTATGTGACCCCCACATGATACCTCCAGGACTAATGGGCCAATGTTCACCAAATTTACCCTCAAGCTCCGTGACATGGGTCTTATAGTAAATAAACTTTATGGGTTTGTTCATTCATTTATCCATTCATCAAAATTATGACTTATGAGATTAAGGACGAGCCCTAAATACTGGTAAACTTTTCTGATATGTCCGGTTCGTTTGTCCAGTAATCAATATTTTGACATTGTGGCAAGCAATAACCGCATCCGTTTGATATGTCAAGAGGGACTGGGCTGAACTGAATGGGAAGCTTGAGGACGAGCTACACGGAAGATCCAAATCACAATACAGTGTATCGTCTTCTGTGACGTTTGCAGTGCATGTGTACTTCATATATGTTGGATGAGGACACATAAGCCGATAACTGTGATGTAATGAAGGAAAGCTTTGGTTCACAGCTTTGGACTGTCTTGATACGGGCGGGACAGAGCTTTACCATTCCCCTTTGAATCAACTTAGGTTTGAAGTGTAATTACATTGCACATAAGAATGGATCACCTTTTGAAGTGTTGATATATTCATTTCTCCAGCAGCCTGATTATTTTTTGGGGCCAGGTTGATCTGTGGTATATTTGATTAAAGGGAAGGCTTTTGGAAGGGGGTAGACAAATGTTTAGATTCTAATTTAAGTGTAGTTTAGTAGAGCATATGGAGATCAAAATGTGCTATGATGTTGCAATTCTGTTCACCATGGATGCTTTCTGGAGCATGTAGAAGTGTCATCTACAATGTAGGTTTATGAATGTAACATTTTGACAAAGGTAGTAACATTGTTGTCAAGTGAATCTCCTTTGTCATGGTAATAAATCTAGAATTGTATTTCCATAAAGAGCATCTTCTAAGTCTTAATCAAGGATTCAGATAACTGTTCACCAAATGCTTAATTCCTCCCAAAAAAGGTTGACCTCAACCAGTTTTAATTTTTCCTTCAGGCTGTCAAAAATATTAACTTGGGTAAAAATTATTTCAGGCTTAAATTTGATTTATATTAATACATGTTAATTGTGAATCTTTATTTTGAATTCAGGCAAAGAATGGTTCCACCAGAAAGTGTTTTTGTGTTTTGTTGGGAAGACACATTCTATATTATAAAACATCCTCAGACAAGGTGAGTGACAGGTCCTCGGTAACTTGTCAAAGGCCTGTGGTTTATACAGAGGGTGCACATTGGTGTCATCTATTAGTAAAACGGACTAACATCATTTGAGTGAAATATTGCTGATAATGGTTTTAAAAACCAATCAAATAAATAAACACTCGAAAGGAATTTGTAAATAACATAATTTTTAGTGTCATAAGGCTATCTAAATCCCCATTATTTGACAAAATTTAATTGGAGCAATAATTATGGTGGCACTCTGTTTTTTAATTTTACAAGTATTTTGTTAGCATTGTTAAATAAATATGTACTACCTTAGACTGACTTGTGCCTTAAATCAGTGATGTTCTTATTTTCCTCACAGATCCCTATAGGTCAGTTACACTTACAAGATGCCAGGGTAGAGGAAATTGAAAGAACATGCGAGTCTGATGAAGAGTTTGAGTCTGGATCTGTACAGAGGCATGTTCTGGCCATCTGGCCACAATGTCAGGGGCCTACCTATCTGATTTTACCTACCAAACAGGAAAAGGTGAGATAACTCCTGACACCTGTGCAGATATACACCACACATAATGGCCATCTGGCCACAGTGTCAGGAACCTACCTACCTGATCTTACCTACCAAACAGGAAAAGGTGAGATAACTCCTGACACCTGGTCATATACACTGGCCATCTGGCCACAGTGTCAGGAACCTAAATACCTGATCTTACTAACCAGACAGGAAAAGCTGAGATAACTCCAGACACCTGTGCAGATATATGCACGCACACTGGCCATCTTGCCACTACCTAGGATTGCCACTACCTGTCTGATCTTACCAACCAAACAGAAAAAGGTGAGACACACATACACACATACTGGCCATAGTGCCAGGGGCCTACCTACCTACCTGACTTACCAACCAGACAGGAGAAGGTGAGATAACTCCTGACTCCTGGTCCACCTTGCCACAGTGTCAGGAACCTACCTACCTGATCTTACTAACCAGACAGGAAAAGCTGAGATACCTCCTGAGACCTTTGCAGATATACACACACACTCTGGCCATCTGGCCACAGTGTCAGGAACCTACCTACCCAATCTTACCAACCAGACAGGAGAAGGTGAGTTAACTTCTGACACCTTTGCAGATATACACACACACACTGGCCATCTGGCCACAGTGTCAGGGGCCTGCCTACCTGATCTTACCAACCAGACAGGAAAAAGTGAGTTAACTTCTGACACCTTTGCAGATATACACATACCCACCGGCCATCTGGCCACAGTGTCAGGGGCCTGCCTACCTGATCTTTCCAACCAGACAGGAGAAAGTGAGTTAACTTCTGACACCTTTGCAGATATACACATACACACCGGCCATCTCGCCACAGTGTCTGGAACCTACCTACCTGATCTTACCAACCAGACAGGAGAAGGGGAGTTAGCTCCTGACACCTTTGCAGATATACATACACACATACTGGCCATCTGGCCACAGTGTCAGGAACCTGCCTACATGATCTTACCAACCAGGCAGGAGAAGGTGAGATAACTCCTGACACCTTTGCAGATATACACATACACACTGGCCATCTCGCCACAGAGTCCGGGGCCTGCCTACCTGATCTTACCCACCAAACCGGAAAAGGTGAGATGATATCTGGTCTTACATACATACTGGCTGTCTGGGAGACAGTTTCAGGGGTGACAAGAAACACATGGGAGCAGGTTGTGGTCCAGCGGCTTGAGTCATTGGCTCTCAGTCACTAGGACTCGAGGTGCAGGTTCAAATCCAGCCTTGGGAAGTGAATTTGCAGATTCAGTCCTCAAGCTCGACTGATGCAAAAGGACAACTTTAGATTTGAACTGATACATAAGGGAGGATGGAATTTGGTCATGAACAATAATCCTCTTATGCGATCCTCATGAGAAGGTTTGTGACAGGCTTCGTTTAACCTTTTGTGTACATTTCAGGATTCATGGCTGTATCACTTGACTGTGGCAGCTGGAGGGGGCACAGGGAATGTGGGGACAGAGTATGAGCAAATCATCTCTAAGCTGATGGAGGTGGATGGAGATGCTGGTGAGTGGGGACAAAGTCATGACCATCTGGTTAGTTGGATAGACATAAACATGGGTATGAAATAGCTAACCAGTTATAAAGATGGGCATTTACATGTATAATGAACTCTGTGCTGTGAAGTGCACCAATTGATCCATTTAACCCTGAGCTTGGCTGCTGTATAATTGAATTGCACTACTTATGTAAGTTGATGTCATTTGAATATCATGTAATTTTTTTCATGTTACCTTGTGATGGATGGATGTTATTTTCACTTATTCAAGTTACGCGAGTGCATTGATTTTCTTTACTATTTATGTAGTAGATTTGTCAACTTGAACCAAAAAAATCTCCTAACTTTTACCATGCCACCACATGCAGCTTGCACTTTTCTCTACAATGTATCAAAAAAATCAGCCTAGCATGATTGCCATTTTTTCCAGTTGTGGATGCTGGAAGTGAAGTCATGGCCTTTTGTTACCTTGGTGACCTCTAGGGGGTGGGTAGTAACACTGTGGGAAAAGTTTTCAGTTCCATCCAAAACAGACAAAATTCTGGTACATTTTAACTAGGTGCAAGATAGCTGTGCAGATATTATACTGTATCAACAACCTAAAATGTCTGTCAGGCAATATTACCCAATCAGTGCTCCTTCACCCTTCAGTTCAGATACAAATCTTTGACCAATTTGCCAGAGTTGTGCATGTGTATCCTCTCAGTAGTCACAACTGTGATTGTTTTGCAGGATCTGTGTTCTGGAAACATCCAATGGTGCTACACAGTAAAGAACCAATCAACCGTCCCCTTACAACCCTACCTTCAGAAGAGCTTCAGGAATTGGCTGTTGACTTGTTCAAGGTTAGCTCTTGTATTATATGAACTGAGAATTGTTGGTCACAGAAATTGTTGGTGTGAATATGGTTTTTGTTTGAATTATGACAGAATTTGAGAGTCAATAATGTAAGCAATGGTTATTGGTCTAAAACAGAAATTGTGTCGCAGTTCTAGTGACCTCTTATTCTGAGCTCTAGTGACCTCTCCTTATCAGTTCTGGTGACCTTTCATCCACAGTAAACTGATGGCCATAGTTTCATTATTAGAACTTATTATAAGTCTTAGAATTCTAAATATAGTTGATGTTATTTCTCATGACTTACGTTTGCATACTTGTTTATGACATTAGTTTATACTCTGCAATAGTTATGGAATGTACCTTACTTTCACATTTTGGGCTTTAATATTCTCTTGTTCCATTCAAGTTTGAGAAATTCAAATAGAAAGCAACAATTGGTATATCGTTTATTTGTTGTGTAAGTATTATGCAAGGCATGATATGATCAACACTGCTTATTTCCACCACAGTTTACTTTGAATAATCAAGGTTAGAGTATAAGAATGGTCTCTTTTTTTCTCTTTAGAGCCTGAAGGAGTTCATGTGTACTGTGATAGAGTCACCTACTATAGACTTTCATGTGACTTTGGCACAGTCCATGTTACAAACCTGCCTTGATCACCCGCAGCTGCAAAATGAACTCTACTGTCAGCTTGTTAAACAGACATGTCGGCATCCTGTGCAACAGAAAACATCAGTCCAGGTAATCAGCTAGTAATAATTGTTCAGTTACCTGAATTTAAACATTATTTTGGGTTTTGTACAAGTAATTGCGCATAATTAAATTTGCAGGCGTGCATTAAAATGATCATAAAATGTTATTTATTTGATGATATGAAAATATTTCTCTCATGTAATTGCAGATTATGTGTGATGATTTAAAATTTGTTGCTTTTCAGCTGTGCTGTTTGTTTGACTGCTATGCTTACCCTGTTTCCTCAACCTTTTCTGATGTGAAAGGTCAACTTAAATGCATTTTATACACATTTTTCAGTTGATTTTGGAGTCAAAGCTACATTGGTTCAGTTGGCCAATTTAGGGGCTGACATAAATGTGATTTTACCATTCTACACAGAACAATGCCTTCAGAATATTCTTGAATATTGCAAACCTGGGAAAAGGTGGAAGAATTACAGTACTTTAGATTTTTCTCTGTTTCCACAGAAAATTTGAACAATTTTTATGAACAACCTGGAGAACAGCTATATAGAATATGTACAGTGTGTCTGGGACAAACTTGAAAATGTTGGAATGTAAATACCAGGTATTTTTATAATGTCTTGCAGAGAGGCATGACTGTAAATATGTCAGCACTGGGGACAGTTTGCACAAGGTGACACCGTGGTGATGTGACAATCAGATATCTAATTGATGAAAGTGATATTCAAATGAAAGACAAAACTCGGCCAAAATTATATCATGCATACATTTTAAAAAGAGAACATTTTATTATTGTGATGATGCATTATTGAGACATTGCAGTTTGAAGGAAGCCAAAAGGTGCACACTGAGAAAATCTAAATCAAGGCCATGATATCAATTTTGACCAATCATACACCAGTTATTTTTTTTATAACTCGATAACAGAGTTATAGGCCGAAAAAAAACGTCCTTGGCCATTTGGATTTGTTACACCTCTCTTCTGAACTAACTAAGATATAGTATCTGTTATCTTTTCTTTTTTCTTTTCTTGCCCCAAGCAAATCAATAAATCAGTCAAAGCCAGCTCGGTTGCTCTTTCTCTATCGCCATGTGTGGCATGGCCTTTCTGTTCCAAAATTCAAGATCTACCTTGACCTCAATAAGTAATGTATATTTTCTTTCTTGCTTTAGAAGTCCTCTGATGTTTTCAGCAAGATTTTGCATCATTTGCATATTATGTTTACTTCACACTTTTTTCAGAATGATGCTGAGATTACTTAAGCAAATGTCAAAGTTCTCAGATTTTTAAGAAAATTAATACCAATTTTAACCATGTTGTGCACAGATATTCTCTACTGTATTTCCGAAACCTTTTTAGCAAGGAGCCGAGACTGGCTGCATGATGTCACAACTCTTCAAAATTGCCCTGACCTTTATGAACATAAAAGCCCATGCCGCGAGTAGGGGGGACTAACTTGTTTACATACCACTGATCACTTAGCAGCAGTCCGCACAACTGGTGGTGTCGGTATAGACAATGCTAGTAGGGCTATAGTCTTGTGGATTAGGCCCCTAAGTCTTACTGGTGTCATGCAAAGTGGCATGGCTAAACTTGAAAACTGCACAGCTATCAAATTAAATACACAATTTTATGAAATTCCCCAAATTCCCACTGTAATGTGCAGTAAATTAAGTGCTTGTCGAACAGTTACAAAAATGGCTTGCCAAATCTAAGTCTTGATTCAATGAAATAATTCATCCACTGAAAGCAACTAATTAAGACCTTTTGATGATTTGTTGCAGAATCTGCTGTTGTGTGGGAAACATTCCTGGTTTTTGTGTGATACAACGCCAACCTCTCCCACCTCCTCGGTGATGGACTTGTCTGACTCCAAGCTGAACCCCTCACCGTATGTGGTGCTACAGGGCTGGCAGCTGCTGGCTATGTGTACCTCACTGTTCCTCCCCAAGCAGAGCATCATGTGGCTGGTCAGGGTACATCTACAGAGAAATGCTGACCCACGGTGAGTTGTCAGAACAGTTAATGCTGGTCTACAGTGAGTTGTCATTACAGTAAATGCTGACCAAGAGTGAGTTGTCAGAACAGTTAATGCTGGTCTACAGTGAGTTGTCAGGACAGGTAATGCTGTCCCACAGTGAGTTGTCATTACAGGTAATGCTGACCCACAGTGAGTTGTCATTACAGGTAATGCTGACCCACAGTGAGTTGTCATTAGAGGTAATGCTGTCCCACAGTGAGTTGTTACAGGTAATGCTGACCCACAGTGAGTTGTCATTACAGGTAACCCTGGCCCATGATGATTTCTCAGGACAGTTAATGCTGGCCTGCTGAGTTGCCATTACATGTAATGCTGGCCCACAGTGAGTTGCCATTACATGTAATGCTGGCCCACAGTGAGTTGTCATTACAGGTAATGCTGGCCCACAGTGAGTTGTCATTAGAGGTAATGCTGTCCCACAGTGAGTTGTTACAGGTAATGCTGACCCACAGTGATATGTCAGGACTGGTAATGCTAACCCACAGTGAGTTGTCATTACAGGTAATGCTGGCCCACAGTGAGTTGTCATTACAGTTAATGCTGGCACACAGTAAGTTGTCATTACAGGTAATGCTGATCCACAGTGAGCTGTCATTACAGGTAATTCTGACCAAGAGTGATATGTCAGGACAGTTAATGCTGGCCCACAGTGAGTTGTTATTACAGTAAATGCTGACCAACAGTGATATGTCAGGACAGGTAATGCTGACCAACAGTGTGTTGTCATTACAGTTAATGCTGACCAACAGTGAGTTGTTTTTACAGGTAATGCTGACCCACATTGAGTTGTCATTACAGGTAATGCTGGCCCACAGTGAGTTGTCATTACAGGTTTTTGCTTACCCACAGTGAGTTGTCATTACATGTAATGCTGGCCCACAGTGAGTTGTTGTTACAGGTAATGCTGGCCCACAATGAGTTGTCAGGACAGGTAATGCTGACCCACAGTGAGTTGTCATTACAGGTCATGCTGGCCTACAGTGAGTTGTCATTACAGGTAATGCTGACCCACAGTTAGTTGTTAGGAGAGTTAGTGTTGACCCCCAGTGAGTTGTTAGGACAGTTAATGTTGACCCCCAGTGAGTCGTCAGACAGGTCATGCTTACCCACAGTGAGTCGTCAGACAGGTCATGCTTACCCACAGTGAGTCGTCAGACAGGTAATGCTGACCTACAGTGGGTTGTCAGAACACATAATGCTGACCCACGATGAGGTGATAAATTTTTAAATACCTGTAAGATATTAAAATTTGTTTAATGTATGCATTCCACTAACAAGACTTAATGTTTTATAAGTGAAATATTCTTGAATACGGTGTATAACACCAATCAAATAAATAAATAAACAAGACTTAGACTTGAGCTCCACGAAAACCGTGGTGTAGCTAGGCTGGTCAGGTTCAATTTTTGTTAAACCAATATATGCAAACATTATCCCATCTTCTGTGATAATCATTCATATGGCTTTATTTTTCAGGTCAGAAACTGGCAAATATGCGATATTTTGCCAGCGCGGTTTAGAGCGGACATCTCTGAAGGGAGGGCGAGAGGTTCACCCGTCAAGGATGGAGGTGTTGTCTATCTTACTGCGGAACCCTTACCATCATTCCTTACCCATCAGTATTCCTATCCACTTCCTCAATGGAAGCTACCAGGTACATAAATTCACCCCTCAAACTCAGTCAAACCTTATTGTACATGTAAACTATCTTCTGCATGTAGCATATCTTTAACTTTCTGCAGAAGTTTGCCAAGTGCGTTTTCAGATTGAAATTTTGTAGTAAAAATTTTATGTAGTGGAGAAACGATGGGCAACAATTAATTCTTGAAAAAGAATCGACGCAGTGTCATTTCAAACAAATAATGAAAAAAAAACATTACATCACAATTAGCATCTTTTCGTGCTGGCTGAGCCATATTATTTGCATAGTAGAATATAATACCTAGCATGGTTGATCTATCGTGACAGTGTTACATGAAGTTTTAGTGACACAGCATTAGAACTTTCAGCCACTGGGAGTCCAGTCGGTTGTACTCAATATAGAATATTTCCTGTGTGTAAGATTATGGACAGTGACTTGGCCTATCATTAGTTACACAGGAAGGTAAATCTGAATTCATTGAAGCTTACATGTAATCTAGGGAAGTATACAATCTCTGTCGCATTGACATAACCAGGCCTTGAGATATCCATGTTCGTAGTCAGAATGCCACAAATTTGACGCACCAGTTCATTTTGTTGTTCATAATTTCACATTGATCAGAAACGAATGGACCCATCATATATAACATTCTTATGATTGGTTAGACAAAGGATTGGTATTGGTAACAAACGTTTAAATTCATCTAAATCAGGAGAGGGTTGCATGGTCTTCCGGGACAGCTCAGTGGAATATTGGAATGTTGTAAAGCCTTGTATTCATGAGTTCAAATCTATCTCTGCCATACACCTGTCAATGGTGCACTCAGGTGGTACGAGTCGTCGCCTATTACCACTCAAACCACAAACTCACAAGTGTGGATTCTTGAAAATAGTGTGACGTAACAGCAAACCTTGAAGTATGGATATTAGAAAGCATTTCTTAACTTTATATGTTATTTTGCTGACATAAGGCCATATTGTGAAAAGGGTTCAAGAAAGTAGATACACTGTGCATGTACATAGTGTGTGATTTAAGTGTAATTCAGACAGAGGAGAAACCTTCCAAGAACAAATGCTGCAGATTAACAATATCAAAAAAGTAATCACAGGTGAAAATATTAATAAAGAAAAGTGGAGAAAGCTCTCCTAGCACATACCTGTGGTATCAGGATTTTGGAATCTGGCAAATGTTGATGTCAGAAGTTTTTCTTTTCCATGTTTTTGTGATGGAAATTTTTAACCCAGAAATAGCCTATTCCTGTGACTTACATATTTATTGTACGAGCATGTCCGTGTGCAGGTGATCAGTTTTGATGGATCCACCTCAGTACTGGAGCTGTTGCAGACACTGAACAAGGCCATAGGGATGAGGGACTGTAGTCAGTCTGGCTTTGCCCTCTTCACAGATGACCCCCTCCAGAGAGATCTACAACACTGCCTCAAGGGCACTCTCAAGGTCAGCCTCTCTCTAGGCTCTCATGAAATCTCAGGGACTTTGTCTCGAGTGGTTTTGTCAGAGTGTGTTGTGTCAGAGTGTATTGTGTCAGAGTGTGTTGTGTCAGAGTGTGTTGTCAGAGTGTGTTGTCAAACTGTGTTGTGTCAGAGTGTGTTGTCAGAGTGTGTTGTGTATGAGTGTGCGCTGTGTCATAGTGTGTTGTAACCATATATATTTGAATATCAAAATTGGTGAAAGCAGCTTCTATACACATGCATGTCTTCAGGCCATAGGTAAGCTGCAAAGCATTCTCTTGTGAAAGTTAGTATAATTTTGCAAGAAGTTTTTTTTTGTGCTGATTTTGTTCACCCCAGCCAGCAAACTGTAACAGTACATGTCTGAGTTGTTTTCATTTTGTTATCCTTGCAAATTACCACTATTACATGTACATGTATAAACCATTTAGCTTTTCCATTGTTTGCTTACTAACCAGCATAAATAAATTTTAGCTTGTGTTTTGACATGAACGTGTAAAAGCCACTTTAGTCCCAAACACTCTATTCTAGTTTTATTTACCGAAGGTTTGTGTTCATTTCCAGGTGTGTGATGTAATCTCCCGCTGGGATGAGGCTTACAATGAGGGTGGTTCGGGAAAACAGGACACGAATAGAACACTCCGGCTGCTCTACTGTAACAGGTATGTTTGAAGTGGGCGGCGAACTGGGGCCTGGCAACTTTGGTCGATTGAGCACATAATTATCTCCCCAGTTACCATTTGTAGGAAATTGTTATCTGAAAATTGATGTTGAGTTACATCAATTTGTTATTGGATTATATGACGTTTAGTTGCTTGAGCAGACCTGAGTTCCTGTCACTAGCTTTCAGCATTGAGATAACATGTTAAGAAGTGTGCTGTCTTGAAGTCCTGTGGTTTTAAGTCGGTGGGCGAGGGGAGGGGATGGGGGTTTGTTGGGTACATGTGTTTAGCAAAAGAGCTTTACTAAGACCACTCACGTTTCCACCATCTATAAACCTGATCTTTATATAAGTGAGATATAAACACCAGTCAAATAAAATAAAGAAATAAATAAATTTTTATACTATCTTAGATGGATGCACCTGGTATAAAGACAGCAGTGACTTTAAATGTTTGCATGTGTGATGTTATTCATGTGTGTGTTTTTGTAAAGGTTGTATTTCAAGAGCACGTGTAATGGGGAGACAGAGAAAGAACGTCTGCTGCTGGTGTACCAGATTAACAACGAGATCGTGGCTGGGCGGTTCCCACTGAACCGCGACTTGGCCCTGGAGCTGGCCTCCCTCATGGCTCAGGTAAGGTGCCCGTCAACATTGTGTGTTGTTTTGGAGCTGTGTCATCTCAGAGTTAGTGTTATCTTAGTGGTAGTATTCCAGGGGGCTCTTGCACAAAGCAGTTGTATCTTAAGTTGTCTATAACTACTGTGGCAACATATGCCTTTAACATGTGTCGTCATAGTTACAATCAACTTAGCCTACGATTGCTTTGTGTAAGAGGCTGCGGATTTTGACCTTGAGGAATAATTTTCAATTTTGTTCTGTAAGTCTCAAACAACTTTTAGGATTAAAATTGCAAATTCTTAAAGGTAAGTCACAATTTTAGTGTTGTGAGCCTGACTTAAGCCTATAGAACTGTTGTATCCTGCTGGATAGTAGTCATGCTGGGCCTAAAGTATTGAATTTCCTTGAAATAAAATCTTTTTTACAGTGATAGATGCCGTCTGCTATAGTACGGAAGTCAAAATGGCCATGTTTGCAGCAAAATATTTGGGGAGCGGGAATATATTTGTGACGTGAATTTGTTGACAGATAGAGTTTGGTGATGTACGTGTCTCTGAAGGCCTGTCCCCAGGAGCTGTTGTCCCCACTCCCCAGCTGGCGCAGGTGCTGGACAGATTCTACCCCAGACAGTACAAGGACACCAGCTCAAGCGATCTCAAGTAAGCCACGCAAACATCTTCTCCATGCTGCTTTATTGCGGGCAGAAATTGTCAGTTTTCTAGGATGTGTAATGTAGCAGGGTGATAAGGTGCTATCTACCTCCAGACTGGGAGAAATATACCGTTAGACTAGTGTTAGAAGCATGGAGTCAAAACCCAGAGATTTCTGATTCAGTTCCTCGCCTAGTAAGCCCGGTCACACTTGGTGCTGTGTCATAGATGGCTGGGGTAGCTTGTATAACAGACTGTGATACTTTGGTGGACCCACCCCCTTTCTTCAGTAGTCCTGAGAACATGACTCGTAAAACTGGTGGGGTGGTGGGGGGGAGGGGTTGGTGGTGAATATATGAGGCTGATATAAAGAACTATCTAACCCAGGGCTGGGAGAATATCCCTTTAGTCTGATGATAGAAGTGTGGATTCAGACCCTCAGATTAGTCTGGTGATAGAAGTGTGGATTCAGACCCTCAGATTCCTGGTTCAAATCCCCAGGCACAGTATGATCATGGATAGATACATGTAAATTGTCAGATAAGTCAAGGCACAAACATCGTTTGGATTTCAGAGCAGATGTATGGTGTGAGCTGACATTTGAGCAGTGCCCTTGCTTGGTGGGGTTTCCTCGCAGACATATGGTTCAGGGTTTCAGTGCCCATGTTTGGTGGGGTTTCCTCGCAGACGTATGGTTCAGCATTTTAGTGCCCACACTTGGGGTTTCCTTGCAGACATATGGTTCAGGGTTTCATTTCCCATGCTTGGTGGGGTCTCCTGGCAGACTTATGGTTCAGGGTTTCAGTGCCCATGCTTGGTGGTGTTTACTCGCGGACATATGGTTCAGCATTTTAGTGCCCACACTTGGGGTTTCCTCACGGACATATGGTTCAGGGTTTCACTGCCCTCTCTTAGTGGGGTTTCCTCGCAGATGTATGGTTCAGCATTTCAGTGCCCACACTTGGTGGGGTCTCCTGGCAGACTTTTGGTTCAGGGTTTCAGTGCCCATGCTTGGTGGGGTTTCATCGAAGACGTATGGTTCAGTGTTTCAGTGTACATGTATGGTTCGTGTCTCATCAGAGATTTGTTTTGGGTTGGTGCAGATGTATAGTTGGGGTTTAATTGTAGGTATGCAGTCTGGTTGTCATGTCAGGTGCCTGTGCTACTATGTCACACAGCCATTGTATGATATTAAAATTAAATGGATGGATTTAAAATTAAATGGATTTAGTGTTTAAATCTCAACAAACTTCATGCCATTGTTTTTTGTTTTCAGACAGCTGACCTCCACCCTGATTGAGAGGTGGCAGGCCCTAAAAGGACGTGGCACCCAGGACTGTGTCAGGGTGTACCTCACAGTTGCCAGAAAGTGGCCATTCTGTGGGGCCAAGCTGTTCTGTGCTGTGGTGAGTTACACACATTACTACTTGTGTGACTATTTAATTTAACATATAAGAGTTACCAGCTGATAGGCCTAGTGTGTAAAGTGTCAGACTGATGTAGTATATACCACTGCATTGGTCTAGTGCTTGCATCTTGTGCACATGTACCACCAGACTGATCTGGTGCCTGCATCTTACAGTGTGCACATGTATCACCAGATTTGTGAAGTGCCCGCATCTTACAGTGTGCACTTGTATCACCAGATTGGTCTAGTGCCCACATCTGACAGTGTGCACATGTGTCACCAGATTGGTCTAGTGCCCACATCTGACAATGTGCGCATGTATCACCAGATTTGTGAAGTGCCTGCATCTTACAGTGTGCACGTGTACCACCAGATTGGTCTAGTGCCGGCATCTTACAGTGTGCACATGTACCACCAGATTGGTCTAGCACCCGCATCTGACAGTGTGCACATGTGCCACCAGGTTGGTCTAGTGCCCGCATCTTACAGTGTGCACATGTTACCAGATTGGTCTAGTACCCACATCTGACAGTGTGCACATGTACCACCAGATTGGTCTAGCACCTGCATCTTACAGCATGCACATGTACCTCCAGATTGGTCTAGTGCCCATATCTTACAGTGTGAACATACACCATAAAAAAGGTATAGTGCTTGCACCATATACTGTGCACATGTACCACTAGATTGGTCTAGTGCTTGCATCATTAATACATTGTGCACATGTACCATTAAATTGGTCTAGTGCCTGCATCTTACAGTGTGCACATTTTCCATTAGATTCATCTAGTGCCTGTATCTTACAGTAGTCAGATGTTCCATTAGATGCATCTAGTGCCTGCATCTTACAGTGTGCACATGTTCCATTAGATTTTTCTAGTGCTACATCTTACAGTGTGCACATGTTCCATTAGATTCATCTAGTACCTGTGTTTCACAGTGTGCACATGTACCACTACCCTTATTCCACAATCTTTTCTGATACGAAAGAGTGAATTTCATTGCAATTTATGCACATTTTTAATTTAATTTATTGACAAATCTACATTGGTTGGATTGTCCAGCTTGACAAAAATTATAATTTTATCAATCAGTACAGAATAATACCTTCAGAGTATGCTTGAATAAACACTTTGCAAACATGCAAAAAGGAAGAATTACTCTAGATATGCCCAGTGTTAAATATCTTCTTTACATTCTGATGTGACATTAAAAACAAGTGGTAAGACCCCAAAAAGTAAATCATCCTACTTCTTCAACCTTTTCAACCGTGTCTGCAACCAACATTTTGAAACATTCCGACAGAACTGTGGGGTGTAGAGAAGTAATCTGCATAGTTGTATGAAGCTGGTGTCTTTAATGACAGAAACAGATCATTTTAAGCATAATTTTCATAAGAATTTTATGCATAAATTCCCCTGAAAAAAGTGCTTTAGTGGTTGAAGAGGTTGAAGATTTACAGTACAAAATAGAAATTTAGAAAAAATAGTTGTGAATGTTCAAGCATTGACCTTCCCAGTCTCAACTGCTGGGAATGCTGTTTGATGGTTTAAAGTTCCTGACCTGGCCTACTTTACAGCCATAGTTTTACCTTGTTCCTGATAATATACAGATAAGACAAACTACTGAGGGAACACTGTTTGTTCTTGCTGTGTCCATGTTCAACTTTATATTAAATAATGTTCTGTTTGCACATGTTTGTGTTGTAGCCTAAAGGTGGCAAAGAGAAGAATACCTGTATCTGGTTGGCCGTACATGAGGAGGGCCTTAGTGTGCTGGAGTACTCATCTATGGTAGGACAGTAGGGACAAAATGTTTGTGTTGTAGCCTAAAGGCGACAAAGAGAAGAATATCTGACAGTAGGGAGAAAATGTTTGTGTTGTAGCCTAAAGGCGACAAATAGAAGAATATCTGACAGTAGGGAGAAAATGTTTGTGTTGTAGCCTAAAGGTGGCAAAGAGAGGAATACCTCTATCTGGCTGTCCGTACATGAGGAGGGCCTTAGTGCGCTTGAGTACGCATCTAGGGTACTCCCTAGACCAATAGGGACAAAATGTTTGTGTGAGTCAGATATAGTTTATATTCCTCAGATCAGTCTAAAGAGATTTATGTATGTTTGTAATGAGGGCCTCAGTGTGCTGGAGTACTCATCTATGGTAGGACAGTATGATCAAAATGTGTATGAATGTGTGGCCCAATAATAGATTTTTATAATGAAGATTTGGAGGTTAATCAGGTACATGTAACTGACAAAGGACGGAGAATTATTTCTGGCACTCCAATTTGATCCACCTACATGTATAAACTTCACCAGCCTGATGTGTTCTGATTGAAAAACCCTTAAATACAACATCATGAAACATCCACCAGATATTCATATAAATGTTTCTTGAATCAGATGTACATTTTATTAATCTGTTTCTGAATTGTTTATTGTCTCTGTTAGAGGAAACTAGCCCTGTGTTCTATTATGTTTGGATATATTTGAATTGTTTATTGTCTCTGTTAGAGGAAACTAGCCCTGTGTTCTATTATGTTTGGATATATTTGAATTGTTTATTGTCTCTGTTAGAGGAAACTAGCCCTGTGTTCTATTATGTTTGGATATATTTGAATTGTTTATTGTCTCTGTTAGAGGAAACTAGCCCTGTGTTCTATTGTGTTTGGATATATTTGAATTGTTTATTGTCTCTGTTAGAGGAAACTAGCCCTGTGTTCTATTGTGTTTGGATATATTTGAATTGTTTATTGTCTCTGTTAGAGGAAACTAGCCCTGTGTTCTATTATGTTTGGATATATTTGAATTGTTTATTGTCTCTGTTAGAGGAAACTAGCCCTGTGTTCTATTATGTTTGGATATATTGAATTGTTTATTGTCTCTGTTAGAGGAAACTAGCCCTGTGTTCTATTATGTTTGGATATATTTGAATTGTTTATTGTCTCTGTTAGAGGAAACTAGCCCTGTGTTCTATTATGTTTGGATATATTTGAATTGTTTATTGTCTCTGTTAGAGGAAACTAGCCCTGTGTTCTATTGTGTTTGGATATATTTAACATCTGGTATTTTACTTCTGGCTTTCAGCAACCTATGAATACTTATGACTACAAGTCTGTGATCACATTTGGTGGATGGAGAGACGAGTTCATGTTTGTGCTGAATCAACTGATAGAGTCCGCTCCACATCATTACGAGCACCGTACTGACCGTCTCCTCTTTCTCATGCCCAAACCTCAGGTAAGCTCACCATCTAATGGAGTCCGCTCCACATCATTATGAGCACCATACTGACTGTCCTCCTCTTTCTTATGCCCAAACCTCAGGTAAGCTCATCCTCTGATGGAGTCAGCTCCACATTATTATAAGCACCGTACTGACCGCCTTCTCTTTCTCATGCCCAAACCTCAGGTAAGCTCACCCTCTGATAGAGTTCGCTCCACATCATTATGAGCACCGTACTGACCGTCTTCTCTTTCTCATGCCCAAACCTCAGGTAAGCTCACCCTCTGATAGAGTCCGCTCCACATCATTATGAGCACCGTACTGACCGTCTTCTCCTCTCAGGCACAAACATCAGATAAACTGATCATCTGATAGAGTCTGCTCCACACCATTATCAGCACCGTACCGACCGTTTTCGCCTTCTCATGCCCAAACTTCAGATAAGCGGATCCTCTGATGGAGTCCGCTCCACATCATTATGAGCACCATACTAACCGTCCCCTTTTTCTCATGCCTAAACCTCATGTAAGCTCACTCTCTGATAGAGTTAGCTCCCTCTGAAGTGACCGAGGTGACAAAAGATGGCCAAAACCGGGTGATCATCTGGCCTGGACACTGAAACCAAAGGCAGTAACTGACTTACACAGTGGTTGCATTGTTTGACAAGGGTCATTCGTTTCACGAAGTCGGTGCTTTAGTTACTAAAGTTGGACAGATTTATCTAAATATTAAAATTCACCTTAATTATTACAGATGCGTCAAAGATATGTAATGGTGTACGGTCTCCCGAAGAGTGGGCCTACATCTACATCGCTAAATGTACCCATGAATGAAATTGAAGAAAGTATTAAGACAGGCGATGTCTAATCCAAACACTGTCTGAAAGCATGACCATGCCAAACAAGGATGAGAGCCCTCATTATGCAACAGATATGTTTACAAATGTATTTTAGCTAGAAACAAATTTCACTGAGACCAATCTGTCGTCAGAACCTCTATTAAATACAGAAAACTTATTCCAAACACTATCACAATTTACTTTTCCCCTTTTTGAGTAGCACTGTGTGCGAGCCCGCATATCAGGAGGATTTGTTTGGGTTGTTATCACATTAGGTGTTCAAACAACACCGTCACTGGCTTTAGAAACAAAATGTTATATGATTTCCTGTATACAGTTTGGCCCAGATGTGATTTACGTGTCGCCAGAGACAGATAAGATTATTGTTTTGCCTTTCGCGAGCAAAAAATCATGTGATCGATGGGTAGACAGGTGGAAATTTTGAGTCCTGTGATAGTAAGTGGTTTGTATCTACATGTAGATAAAGCCAATCTGTATAACTAAAATTTGATTTGAGAGGACTCTGTTAAGTAAATCAAGTATTCTTGTTTACAAAATATGGGCGGAAGTTGACAGTCTTTCAAACTATGCCAGAAGAACAAGAAATGTTTAGCTGCTGCTAGCCTAGTTTGCAAGTATGGAATCACAATGTGCTAAATTCGGCAACAGCTTTGTATACCCAGAGCCCTACAGTTTAAAAATGAATATTTCACATAACACTCCACATGCTTAAAGGTAGTGAGGTGGCATGCTTATTCTCCACAAAGTTTTCTCCTAAATTCTCATTTATCACAAAATAACGATAATGAAACATACAGCCTGTTGCGAAATGCATGTACTAAAATTATTATGATTAAAACTAAGGAAAACATGAACAGTTGGTCGTAGGAGCATAGACTAACTGCTCAGTGAAGCGTCAAGCAATCCAGTGGGTATGTAGGATAAATGACCCGTGGGAAACAATGGAGCCAGTGTGGAAATTCAGTTCTGCGCCAATTTCTGAACCACAGTCTCATATGTGCCTCTTCAATCCAATGATTTTTTGTTCGCATGTATATAGGAGTATCAGATCCAACTGCTTGATATCACAGAAACAGTCCAGCAGGCATTGAAAGATTTCAAGTAAATGGATGTATAAACAAATTAAAGATACATGAATGAGTGATAGGAGATAATTATTTGTTTATTTAAATTTTTTTTTTTTTTTTTTGCAGATTCTGGAAATAACACATTTGATTGCATCCTACATAAACTTTCGGGTGGCCACATCACCAGACAGTGCTGGGGATTCGTGATCCATTGTTATGAAGCTTTACTTTTCTACCCTTCCTCTACCAATCGTGAGGAAGCCAAACCCTGCATCAGCCTGGGCTGGAATACAACCTCTGCTGGTGCAGTGGTGACATGGAATAAATGTACAACATCTGCTGGTTGCAGTGGTGAGATGGAATTCAACCTCTGCCCATGCAGTAATGACATGGAATTCAGTCTCTGATGATGCTGTGCTGATAGGGTTTACAAAATCATCTGGTGATGGGCAAATATGGGCTCAACCTCATCTGGTGATGTGCTGATATGGCAAACAAGCTTGTCTACTTATGGGCTGATTTGGGAGTATAGCCATGGCTTGTGACATGCTGATATGCAGTACCTCAGCTGGTGATGTGCTGATATGGGATATGAACCAGGCTGGTGATGTGCTGATACAGCATATAACCTTGTCCTGTGATGTGCTGATATGCAGTACCTCAGCTGGTGATGTGCTGATATGGGATATGAACCAGGCTGATGATGTGCTGATACAGCATATAACCATGTCCTGTGATGTGCTGATATGGAGTACCTCAATTGGTGATGTGCTGATATGGCAAAACCTCATAACAACCTCAGTTTGGTTCGTGATTTGGTGATATGGGCACTTCAGTTATGTGCCATACTGATATAGAATACAACCCCAGCTGGTGTCAGACTAGGATACAGCATAAAATCTCAGCTTTTGTTAGTCTGGGATACAGCATACAACATCTGCTTTTGTCAGTCTGGGATACAGCATACAACCTCTGCTTTTGTCAATCTGAGATACAGAGTATAACCTCTGCTTTTGTCAGTCTGGTATACAGAGTACGACCTCTGCTTTAGTTAGTCTGGGATACAGAGTACAACCTCCGCTTTTGTCAATCTGAGATACAGAGTACAACCTATGGTTTTGAAAGTCTGGGATACAGCATACAACCTCTGCTTTTGTTAGTCTGGGATACAGAGTACAACCTCTGCTTTAGTTAGTCTGGGATACAGAGTACACCTGTGCTTTTGTTAGTCTGGGATACAGAGTACAACCTCCGCTTTCTTCAGTCTGAGATACAGAATAAAGCTTAAGCTTGTGTCAGCCTGGGATACAGCACACAACCTCTGCTTTTGTCACTCTGGGATACAAAATAAAACTTCTGCTTGTGTCAGCTCGGGACACAATAATATGTCAGTTTGGGATACAGCCTCAGTAAGCATTTTGTCATGTATATGTGTTAACACACGAACTTCTTCCAATATTGTATGATCTTGGATATGAAAGCAGCACCATACACATACGTGCACTGTGTGTAAGTTATCAGGCAGCACTGCTCAAGGTCATGTGTACAAAACATTATTTTAGATGGAGTGAATTTCTGGTCAGAATATGTTATATTTATTACACCTCAGTTGACAGGAATGTGTATTAGGTGATAGGATACTGTGATGTATGAGCATGTTTAGTGCCTACCCAACTGCATACAGGTCAGATATGTAGCTGAAAATACTGTGGTGAGACCAGTTGAGAGGATGTGACACATGCCAAAAGTATAGGGTGATTTCCTCCTGTAAGGTGTATCTGTGCAGAGGTAAAACGTGTTTGTGCATCAAACAGCTGGGAGAATGTAAACCAGGGATGTTGATCTTGCCCTGGGATGGTTATTATCTCATTATCACGTAATGACAAGGTAATGGCAATGACCCATTCCAGCTTTTATGCTGATATTGGGTCTTATAAACATTCATTAACTGGGAAGACAGCTTAAAAACGCACACTCCATAAAATGAAGGTGTTAAAATGAACACCATTACCTGATACGGCTATGCAAGGTTCCATATTCAGCTGTTTGATAGTGTTCTGTAGAGTTGTGTGTACAAAGTAATTTATTAAAATTACAGTGTTTTGTGAGAATTTTTTCAGATCCAAAAATGACAATCTGAGTAGAGTTATTTTTAGTGTGGACTTAAATATGTATATGTATATTCAATTCTACACTGGCCATTTTCTGTACTTAACAGAAATATAGAGTATATTTGTCCAGTGTTGGGAAAATGTCCCATGACAATGAGTGATAGGTCAGAAAAAAACAGTGTATCTTAGCAGGAAACTTACTTGGCTACAAATGTGGTACATTACATGTATTTCTATTATTTCTTTGTATGCCTCACCTTTACTCTGTCTTACTTTTTGATGTCCTTTTTCATTTTATGTCTATTCATCTGTTGTGTATACTGTTATTAATTTAAATGCCCTATTATTTATTTATGTCCCCATTGTTTTTGTTTTAAGTGTTCAAATGTTCTGTCGTATGTCCAATTGTTCCTTTGTATGTATAATAGAGGAGTTTTGATGTTTTATCGATAAAGTTAGAAAAAGTCCAACTGTATCATTGGACCTGTCAAAAATGTTAGGCAACTATATTTCATCACACTTACTATAACATGGACGTTTGAAAAAAGTTAGCACAAAAAGTCATTTAGAGTTGACAAACGATGGAGAAAATGAGGAACTGAACACTTGTAAAGTTGAGAAGTTCCTATAGAAAATAGGTGTAATTTGTGCCTCGGGAACAGGGTGAGACAGGTGATTAGTAAAGTAATGTCAACAAAGGTTGCGTAGTAGTTTTCACATGATAGTCACATGATACAGTTGAACTGTTTTTACCTTTAACAACAAAAGCGTTCAAAACTGCCCTATCGCTCATTGCTACTTTTCCATTTTTCCTTTGTATGTCCAATTGTTCCTTTTTACTATAATTGTTTCTTTGTATGCCTTATATTCCATTGGATTTCATATATCCATACTTAGTGATTTCTGTGTTGTGCCCATTGTAATGTGACAGTCCTGTCTGCTGTCATGGTTACTGTTTCCTCTGCTCAGGTTCTGTTAATCTGAAATTTCACTGAGAGCTCTACAGTACTAGATGATAGACAATGATTTGTTGCTGTTTCTTGGTTTAATCTTTCGACAGATTTGAGAACATTGTCTTGTTTTCTTGTAAATTGTCAGTTCAAAAGGAAGCAGATGAGCAAAATTAGTGCGCATAAAGGTAAGATAGGAATCAATTCTGGCCACAATAGGAATTCTCTAAGATCTGAAACTATTTTTTCCTTTCTTTTAGATGTGAAACTGTTTTCTTTATTTCTCTTTGATCTGAAACTATTTTCCCTATTTCTCTTTGATCTGAAACTGTTTTCCCTATTTCTCTTTGATCTGAAACTGTTTTCCCTATTTCTCTTAGATCTGAAACTGTTTTCCCTATTTCTCTTTGATCTGAAACTGTTTTCCCTATTTCTCTTTGATCTGAAACTGTTTTCCCTATTTCTCTTAGATCTGAAACTGTTTTCCCTATTTCTCTTAGATCTGAAACTATTTTCCCTATTTCTCTTTGATCTGAAACTGTTTTCACTATTTCTCTTAGATCTGAAAGTGTGTGCTGCATTCTCTAAGATATCAGAGGCTGTATTTCTCTATTCCGATCTGAGACTGTTTGCTCTATTTTCAACTCACCACTCATTAGAAAGAAACATTTAATTTTTGTAGGCCAATCTCTCTGACAGATAACGGTGTTTAATTTTCACTGTGAAGGAAAATTTATTCTTTAAACTGTTGAATCTGGCCTAATTTTAATACTAGTACATTATTGCTGGGTGTGATGAAGAAATTCCGTAATGACCACAAAACATTGATCACCTGAATGATAAATAATTATAGCATTATGATAATAAATTTTACATTTATTCAACATGTTTTAAATATGAAACATCATACCTCAATATTGTTGGCATAGTGTTAGTGTGTTACTAAGACTGGAGCGGTCTGATAGCTCCATCATGTTGTTATATGTAAAGCTTGAAGACTGGAGTGCTGCGTTAGCACAATAGCCTTTAAAAGATGATGAATGTTTGTTGTTTTACATGAAAAGCATTGTTTACATGTGTGTATGAGTTTTCATTTTCACAATCCATTCATTTGGCAAGATCTGAATAAGCTACATGTAACGTATGTGAGGTGTTTTCTGGTGATACTTTTTATCATATCTCTGCATACACTCTTAGCATATCTGATTTTCTGTTCATGCATGTAAGAGATTCCTCATTGGCACACATGGGCAGACTCCTTCCATTGTCAAATTATTATCACTGATGAGTGGCAAATATTATTCTGTTATTTGTCAGTTTCACTTTGTATGAAAAAGTTGGATGATGTGCAATTGTGTGTTAAAATGACACTACAGTCGTTTTACTTCACTGTCATCCAGTTGGAATGGGGCAATCAGTTGTTGAGATGTTTCTGTAAAAAAAAAAACTTTGAACATACTGCCACTCAGGCAATTCCTCGTATTTGTACGAGACAAATGTTACATTTTCAAATAATTTTAATAATGCCCATGTGTTTTGATCTGTTAATTGAATAGATTGTTTAAAGAATTACGATTATGTACACAGTTGCCTCTGATATGTTATGAGGAAGCTTGTTTTTATATATATATATATATATATATATATATATATATATCTGATGCTAAGACTCAGCATGTTCATGTAGGTCAGGAATGACCAGTCAGTCTGTTGTTTACTGTGCATGTCGCCATATATGTATAGCTATGTACAGGCACAGGTGTATACATGTATGTACACATAGTCATTGGGTAAGAGTCCAGTGTTATACCCTCTATTCCCTATGCATTTGTTATTGTTAAGACTGATTGTCCCGGAATCCATTATCTTTTGATACCACTTGTTGAGTCAGGAAATTCATGGTTTCGAAGCCATTAAATCCATGGATAAGTATTGAAATGTACTACAGCAATAGTTTCAGGATACTGTGATGTAACTGTTAATCAATATCTTGTTAAACCTGAAAGTTGCATGTTCTATCAACATGGTGTTATTTTTAATATGTTATATAAATAATGTACAAATCTGTGTGAGTGGTAGTCACCCATCAAACCCTGACTCATTAGCGGAAGGATTGTAAGATTAAGTAAAACACTTGGGATTACTGGGGGTTGTTGGGTTATTGGAGAACACCTGGTGATCTAGTCATCTTGAATCAAGCAGAGACTTTGTCAGTGCTTGGTTAGTTGGTCAATGCTGGCATCGTTGGTGTTCATAATTTTAAAAAGCCAGAACTATCAGTTTTAAACACATGTACAAACCGATGTTTGTGTTCTAGTCTATTTGAAAATACATGTTGCTGGGGATTTTAGTCTGATGTATAATTAAACTTTTACTTTTTAGTAAGGCCGGAAATCTTGTATTGTTTTATGTGTGGGTTATATGCATGAACAATTTCCACTTTCCATACATCTTTAAAATTCCTTGCCTTGAGTTTGAGAGCAGGTTGTGCTCACACTGGCTTCATCAGCGGCCATACAGGGGAAGGTCAGCCAGCAACCTGTGGATTGGCTTCCTCCAGGCTCTGCCTGATTTCCCCCCACGATAACGCTGGCTGTGGTCGTATACATATGTAAGTGAAATATTTTTGAGTACGCCATAAAACACCAATCAAATAAATAAACACATAAATTTTAACAAGTCTTGCTATAAATACCAAATTCTGTCAAATATATGTCCTTAGCAAGTCATTTTTCTGATTATACCAAAAATGTCGTTTAGCAATTCTTTCCTTGGCACCCAGCAAAAAGTGGAATGGTTAAAGACTGTTGTATATATACTTTGAAGGCGTCATGCCTCGTGTCTCAGGACACCTGTATGCAATTGCAACACAGCTCTATGCTTCACTGCACATCCTTCTTGTTGCAATAAAAAATGTAGTTATAATATTTAATTTATTCTAATTCCATAAGATTTGTTGCCTCATATGACATCCTGACCAAAAATATCTTGTCAAAATATTGATTTCAAAGCTGAACTCTATTAACTTACATCCCCACAAGGATTATGATGCAAGTAAAGTTAATCCAGGGGCAGGAACCCTTGGTTTTAGCTGGACTGTATGAAGTACAGGCGTAGATCATGTCATACTTGAAGGGTCGGCCTCAGTGCCCAAAAAACAGAGGAAGCAATGTTTAACACAATATTTGGGGTGGTATCTTAAAAAGTACTGCAGGTATTGAGCTCAGGGCTTGCACACTTGTAGAGCACAGTGGCATGGTTGGTTAGCGTGCTAGCCCAGTGTAATGACCGAGAAGCCTCTCACCGACGAGGTCGTTGTTAGTTCAAGTCCAGCTCATGCTGGCTTCCTCTCCGGCTGTATGTGGGAAGACCTGCCAGAAACCTGCGGATGGTCGTGAGTTTCCCCCTGGCTCTGGCGGGTTTCCACCCACCATAATGCAGGCCGCCATTGTATAAGTGATATATTCTTAAGTACGGCGTAAAACACCAATCACAATCACAATAGCATGAGGGTGATATTCCATCATTGAGTGGATGTGTGCATATAAAGTACTGTAAAGTGTTAAGGCTGGTTTCACAAAAAATACTGCATGTATTGACCTCAGGTTTTGCAAACAAGTAGAGCAGAATAGCACGAAGGGATATTTCATCATTGTTTCTCTGTACATATTAATTACTGTAAAGTGCTGAATTCCTGACTTAGTGTATTGTGTTTTAGAATCACTGTTAAACAAAATGTTAGGGCTGCTATCTTAAAAAGTATTGTATGTAAGTTTTACAAGCCTATAAAGCACAGTGGCACAAGAGGGATGTTCCATCAGTAATGGTCTGTGAACATGTTAATAACTGTAAATTACCAAATTCACGATTTCAGTTCTTTATGCATAGAGCTGAAGTTTTGCACCCATATGCCTTAGATCTTTGGTAGCTAAATTTATGGATCTGATGAATTTTCATGTTGTCTAACGTAAGACCTGGAAATTATCCCAATGGAAACCAGCAAATCTTCAATATAGATCTATTCTCCAAAACTTCACATGCATCGAGGCCGCTTTTGCCAAGAATTATGTATGAAAAGTCGTGTATTGGGAACATTACCCCATTTCTAACATACACTATCATGAGGCAATTCAAGTTCAAATGGGGCCTCCGTGGCTCAGTCGGTTAGCGCGCTAGCGCAGCGTAGTGACCCAGAAGCCTCTCACCAATGCGGTCGCTGTGAGTTCAAGACCAGCCTATGCTGGCTTCCTCTCCGGCCGTACGTGGGAAGGTCTGCCAGCAACCTGCGGATGGTCGTGGGTTTCCCCCGGGTTCTGCCCGGTTTCCACCCACCATAATGCTGGCCGCCGTCGTATAAGTGAAATATTCTTGAGTACGGCGTAAAACAACAATCAAAAAAAAAAAAAAAAAAAAAAAAAAATCAAGTTCAAATATTAATCAAATATTTACGTACAGATGTACAAATTCGTTATAATGTTGAATACTTAATTCCGAACTTCCAAGCATGCACTGGGGTAAAAGTATAAGAAAGTTAGAAACACTCAAATTTGATGCAGAACTTGCAATATGGTGCTAAAGACACGATGAAACATTGAATTCTGTGAAAGGATAGAATGTTAAAATTATACAGAATGTCAAAGTGTAATAATATAGGTCCTAAGTAGACAGATAACAAAGAACGTTTCAGTGACAGAGTAAAAAACAAACAATAAACAGATATGTTGACAAAAATACAAAAACTGTTTAATTTGATTAAACAAGCAAATTATTACAAAAACCTGGAACAATCAATGGAAAATGTTAGCCCAAATGACCAATTTTCTCTTGGAAAACATCAGGTTGTGTAATGTTATTTTAGACATACAGCATTGTAAGTAAAATCAGAGCAGCGATGGTCCGCTGCAGGAACGATAGATCCAGGGTCGAGTCACAGTTACGACTTTAAAAGAGGAAGTTGTAACCTCCTCGGTTGGCGTTAAGCATAAAGGGGGAAGTACAACGACTGGTTGACCTGTATCAGTATAATGGCTCGGGCGGTGCGGCTTACTTGCCTCCGGTAAGGTGTCTCAGTGAAGCAGCACTAGATAAAAGAGCAGTGAAAATCCGTCCTGCAACAAGGAGACACACTACTTGCACTCTAAGGATTCCTTCGTCGTTATATAACTGAAAAATTGTAAAGTACGACGTTAAACCCCAAGCACTCCCTCACTCAGAGCAGCGACGAGAGTGTGACAGCACAGAGAGTAAAACCAGAACAGCCACAACAGTGTGACAGATGTACAGCATAGAGAGTAAAACCAGAACAGCCACGACAGTGTGACACAAGTACAGCTTAGAGAGTAAACCAGAGCAGTGAAGACAGTGTGACAGACGTACAGCATAGAGAGTAAACCAGAGCAGCAACGACAGTGTGACAGACGTACAGCATAGAGAGTAAACCAGAGCAGCAACGACAGTGTGGCAGACGTACAGCTTAGAGAGTAAACCAGAGCAGCGACGACAGTGTGACAGACGTACAGCATAGAGAGTAAACCAGAGCAGCGATGACAGTGTGGCAGACGTACAGCTTAGAGAGTAAACCAGAGCAGTGACGACAGTGTGACGGACATACAGCTTAGAGAGTAAACCAGAGCAGTGACGACAGTGTGACAGACATACAGCTTAGAGAGTAAACCAGAGCAACGACGACAGTGTGACAGACGTACAGCATAGAGAGTAAACCAAAGCAGCGATGACAGTGTGGCAGACGTACAGCTTATAGAGTAAACCAGAGCAGTGACGACAGTGTGACAGACATACAGCTTAGAGAGTAAACCAGAGCAACGACGACAGTGTGATAGACGTACAGCATAGAGAGTAAAACCAGAGCAGCGACGACAGTGTGACAGACATACAGCTTAGAGAGTAAACCAGAGCAACGACGACAGTGTGACAGACGTACAGCATAGAGAGTAAACCAGAGCAGCGACGACAGTGTGACAGACATACAGCATAGAGAGTAAACCAGAGCAGCAACGACAGTGTGGCAGACGTACAGCTTAGAGAGTAAACCAGAGCAACGACGACAGTGTGATAGACGTACAGCATAGAGAGTAAACCAGAGCAGCGACGACAGTGTGACAGACGTACAGCTTAGAGAGTAAACCAGAGCAACGACGACAGTGTGACAGACGTACAGCATAGAGAGTAAAACCAGAGCAGTGACGACAGTGTGACAGACGTACAGCTTAGAGAGTAAACCAGAGCAGCGACGACAGTGTGGCAGACGTACAGCATAGAGAGTAAAACCAGAGCAGTGACGACAGTGTGACAGACGTACAGCTTAGAGAGTAAACCAGAGCAACGACGACAGTGTGACAGACGTACAGCTTAGAGAGTAAACCAGAGCAACGACGACAGTGTGATAGACGTACAGCATAGAGAGTAAAACCAGAGCAGTGACGACAGTGTGACAGACATACAGCTTAGAGAGTAAACCAGAGCAGCGACGACAGTGTGGCAGACGTACAGCATAGAGAGTAAAACCAGAGCAGTGACGACAGTGTGACAGACGTACAGCTTAGAGAGTAAACCAGAGCAACGACGACAGTGTGACAGACGTACAGCATAGAGAGTAAACCAGAGCAACGACGACAGTGTGACAGACGTACAGCATAGAGAGTAAACCAGAGCAGCGACGACAGTGTGGCAGACGTACAGCTTAGAGAGTAAACCAGAGCAACGACGACAGTGTGATAGACGTACAGCATAGAGAGTAAACCAGAGCAGCGACGACAGTGTGACAGACGTACAGCTTAGAGAGTAAACCAGAGCAACGACGACAGTGTGACAGACGTACAGCATAGAGAGTAAAACCAGAGCAGTGACGACAGTGTGACAGACGTACAGCTTAGAGAGTAAACCAGAGCAGCGACGACAGTGTGGCAGACGTACAGCATAGAGAGTAAAACCAGAGCAGTGACGACAGTGTGACAGACGTACAGCTTAGAGAGTAAACCAGAGCAACGACGACAGTGTGACAGACGTACAGCTTAGAGAGTAAACCAGAGCAACGACGACAGTGTGATAGACGTACAGCATAGAGAGTAAAACCAGAGCAGTGACGACAGTGTGACAGACGTACAGCTTAGAGAGTAAACCAGAGCAGCGACGACAGTGTGGCAGACGTACAGCATAGAGAGTAAAACCAGAGCAGTGACGACAGTGTGACAGACGTACAGCTTAGAGAGTAAACCAGAGCAACGACGACAGTGTGACAGACGTACAGCTTAGAGAGTAAACCAGAGCAACGACGACAGTGTGACAGACGTACAGCATAGAGAGTAAAACCAGGGCAGCGACGACAGTGTGATCTATATCTTGTAAATGGTCACACGTTTATTCGGTAAAATGCCACCAAGCGTTTCGAGTTCTAATTAAGAAGACATATCGGCGTCTAGTTTTTCAGCGGAGGAGCCACTAGGTGTGTGCGCATATATTGAAATGCAAAAGACACCAGAAGTGACACCTCACCCAGTCATGTTTATACTAAAACCGGGCGGAAGAGTCATGTTTCCTTGCTCTAACCTTTCAGTGCTGAACGCGAAGCAAGGCAGCAGCAAGTACCATTTTTAAAGTCTTTGATCCGATTGGGGTTTGATCGCGGGGTCTCCCGAGTTTGAGGCGGACACTATATAACCATTATCACAGGCCGCTGAAGCGGTCTGTGAAACTTGTTCTTGTCCTATAGGAAGTGTCCTATATAAATATCCATGTGTCTAAGAGAAAACTGGCCATGGGCCGATACACATAGCAATTTTTGACTTTTAACAAAATCAAGATTCAAAAGTAAGTACATAAATTTGGAACATAAAATGCATATTATATTCAAGTGTTGAAATGAAAAATGGCGTTTCGGAATCGGCCCAAATCAATTACACACAGAACAAAATGAAAAGCTTTTGTGATGTTTAAGGTTTGGTGGACACTCGGTTATTAAAGATGCCAGTCTTCAAAATGCTCTGACACTCAAGGTGCCTTTTAATTCCACGATAAAGCCAAGTAAAGCCTATCCGACAGATTCAGGGTTCAAATCCAAGAGTCATCCCTAAGACTTTAACATTGTTAATTCAAGGGTCGATTCGATAAAGCCATTTCTGACTTAATCAATATTTTGAAACACGATTTTAAAGCTTATTTTTCGGCCATAGAGATCAAAATTCTGTTCACCTCATCAATATTATCTTAGGACAAAAGCGGCCAAATTTCAACTTTAGTACCAAAACCTAAGCATTAGAAAGCAGTTTTAAAATTTTTCACTTAGTCAGAAATGGCTTTGTGGAATCGGCCCCTGGTACTTCTCACTTAGCTAGCAGCACAGAGATGTGTTCTCACGGTACGATTTCTTTTGTAGACTCGCAGAATTCGACAAGGGCAAAAAAAAAAAAAAAAAAATAGGAGAAGTCTATATCACATGGCGTTTGTGTTCTGAGGATGCGATTTGTTGAATGCCACCATCACATGAAACAGCGCATGTTCTATTTTCACTGGACTAGTCGTATATATGGGACGACTCAAAATCACAGTGTGTTAACCTGGCATTAGACTATAGCTACAAGTCCTCCTACGAGTCCTTAACGCTGTCTTGTGAAAGGTGATACATGATGTACGACGTAAAACCCCAAGCACTCACTCACTCAGTATGTTGAGACACTATTGTATCTATCGAGCCTGGGATTTAAACCAACTCCATGGCGATTTAATGAGATTGGTATTCGGCAAGTCGTTTTGCTGCAACAGCTTGTCCCAAGTGAAAACCGGATATAACATAGATCATTATTTATTAATTTGATCTTGGCTATTAACATGTTCCTGTATTCCAGCAAGATGAAGCTCTGTACACTGATAACACAGCTAATCACACAGAATTACAACCAACACAGTATATGTCATTTTAGCATTTTATTTTTTCTCAACAAAACAGGTATAAAACACTTCAGTACATTTTAAAAAGCACAGATGACATGATTTTCAGATGATTTTGGGGGTGAGTTAAACCTTTAATCATGCTGAAAATCATTTCTTCACTTGTGATTTTAACTAGAGTCAACACATCAAGACATTAAATGCTGAGAAACTCATAATGAATGCATGTATGTATGTATGTATGTGTGTATGAGTGCATGAATGCATGTATGTACTCTTATGTACTGTTGGCAAACTGGCAGTGCCACAGAGATTGACCTACCCACTGTTGGCAAATTGGCAGTGCCACAGAGATTGACCTACCCACTGTTGGCAAATCGACAGTACCACAATGTTTACACTACACACTGTTGGAAACTAGCAGTGCCACAGAGATTATCATGAATAAATAACCCAACTAAATATAGTCTGCGTTTCACAGACAATGCAAATTTATTCACTACAATTTTGTAAGTTTAACCATGAAGACCTGGTTGGAAGAGTGATTTGTGTGTTTCAATGTTGGTTTTCACAATTCCAGAAGTTATTTACTGGAACCAGTATTTCTGCTTTTAGTTAGATGTAGAGTAGTTCACTCACTGACTTATTCATTCACAAGAGGGTAAACCAGTACATGCCACTCACAGCTAACTTGGTCCCACCTCAGTATTTATATATATGCAATGGCAAAGTTGTGCTAAGTATGGTAACATCACAAGTATAGTTTGTAACTGTCTTCACAACCCGTTAGTATTATGTCAAGCTGACAGTACAACTGTGATGTACACTCACGGACTCTTTCTACAAATCAGGGTAATTACTCATCCAAGGAGTAAGCCCCGCCCCTTCAAAAATAACAGTGCAATGTTGGACCATATCTAGATGAATGGCCTCTGTCAAGAGCGATTCACACTAGCTAGTTTACAAAAAAAAACTGCGCGAAGTTTTTCAACAGTCGGTAGTCATTTACGCAGAAAATCTCTGTACGAAATTATTTCTTCCTGCTAAAGCAGTAGCCATGGCTACAGTTAATTAATGCCATGCACCACTCCATCAGTACAAAGAGACTTTATACAGTCAACATCTGGCCAAATTATGTACATTGTTCACCTATTTTTCAACTTCACTGTCACTGCTACTAAGGACTAATGGTTCTTCATTTTGAACTGGTCCATTACTTATTTGGTTCCTGATTTTAGCTTTCATGCTGTAAATATCAGGTTGGACAGTGTACTGTGGCAGTTTGGAGTGCTTGTACTCTAACAACATATGGTTCAGAGGTGCCAGTCCTAAGCAAGCGCGAAACACGTTCTCTATACAACACCTCTGGCGGAAGAGCGCGTTGACCAGTGGTGTGTTGCGGGGAACCAGAGGTGCTTTGCACAGGTAGCTCAACAACGACAACACAGCATTGAAGTTTTGAAACTGGTCCTCCTTGTCGGTTTTGAACTGGATGCGTTCACAGATTTCAGCGATGATAATCAGATCCAAGATGAGCGGGCTGGCCAGCAGGGAGTCCTCACATGTGTTGTGGATGACTAAGGTGTTTTTGCCGCCCATCATGATCTCAGACGTGTATTCGTCCATTGCACGCTTGCTGTCGCCAACATGAGGTACATACTTGATCACAACACAATGGTCAGGCTTTTTGCCGTCCTCATATAAAATGTCATTGGACTCAACCATGTCGTCAACTACATTGCTCTTTGATATCTGTGGACAAAAACAAATTTTTTTTACTAAACTCATGTAACTATTTCTATTGATTTGTCTCCCGTTCTTCCTTCCAGTGAATTTTATCATTTCACTATGCTATGTGGATCATATGCTCTCAACAAAATGACTATGTCACTTTCTTCAATGAATTTTTCCATACTGGTATGATGACATGAAGTATTAAAATGGGTAAGGCAATACCAATTATATTTTGTGTTTTTTGGGCAAGCAGGCATTAAAAAAATCCATAAAAGTAATAAAAATCAAAGTGAAATTGTACATTTCTATTGTTTTTTTATCCTGATGATTTTTATCAATTTCCTGTTTTTCATGGCTTTCTGATCATGTAAATATGTATTCAACAGGAGAAATTTCTGGGATATAGTCCAAATTTTCCACAAATTAGATGATTTTAAGTTTTATTTTCACTTTTATACCCTGCTTCGGCAGTGAAAAAAGGAGTTATTCTGCCTGTAAAACAGCATTATAAATTGGTGTGGCCTAAAGAATATTTAAGAATTAATGGCACACTGAGAAGTGCCATGTGAACTCACCTCCTTAGACCTGAAGGTTTGAGGAGCTGACAGATTTTTGCCGTCATTATTGCCCAGGTGGTTGTAACTGACTATAGACACTGGCTTTATTCCTGCACTCACAAGGAAATCTACCAGAACAGATTTCAGCTTTGTCTGTCCAGACTTGAAATCATCACCAGCAATGAAAACTCGCTTCTTCTCGGCCAGTTCAATAGCTCCAGGTACAAATGTGTTCTGAGGAGACCCATTGATGTAGGTCACCTGGTGAGAAATAAAGCAAATTAAATGTGAGATAAATCACACTGAGAAATAAATGTGAGATAAAGCAAGGTAAATGTGAGATAAATCACACTATGAGAAATAAATGAGACAAAGCTAAGTAAGAAATAAATGAGATAAAGTAAATGTGATATAAATCAAACTGCTGGAAATAAATGTGAGATAAAGCACATTTATAAAGTTTTCTTAAAGTCTCTTGTTCAACATGCTTATTTACAATATTCCTTTATGTACCTACCCCCTCCAAAATACAGGCTACAGCAAATAACGTTGATGGAGAAACTTCACTCTCATCACCTCGGATACTCTGTAACAGATTCTCTGCTGTGTCATTGAGGCCGGGACGGATTTCACTGTATCTCTCCGTGTTTGCTGTCCACAACACAATCACCTTGTCTAGTTGATGCAGTGCCTTGAAATCACGAATGTCTCTTCTAATTTGATCCATCATCTCTTGCTTGGTTCCCTGGAGTACATTGTCAGCACGTTCCGCCTGATTTGCGGCGATGAACTCTGGCATGTAGATGGAGGGGCGGGGCTTCATTGTCTCCATGTAAGGACGAACCTGACATTGCAGGTTATAGTCTAGAACCTGTGCTCTCTCCATGGCATCTGCTAAGTTCATGGAGGAAATATCCCAACCTACAAATTAACAAATATAAATTACATTCAGTCAAATGTGTAACACAGCTGATACATATGCAGGTACATTGCAGTTTTGGCTGTCATTAGTTAGATGAAAATAAAGTTTTCACCTGACTTGAGTTTTATTTGCTTGTTACTTATAATCCAGCAATCCAGATCATTTCACTGGAAGTTCCTCAGTGGAGGAAAGGTCAGGTAAAGGTGGTAAGGTTTGTCAGTGTAGAAAACGATACAACGTTTTGTGCTTTGAAATTGGTGGAAGCTGTAGGCCTATGCCGACTGGTTTATAGGTTTCATAAATTTATAATTATTTTGTTTGGTTTATAAATCTTCGTCTCTGCTGCAGTTATCTCCCTTGTACTAAGCACATGTGAAACATGTCACGTCCAGTAACATAATAAAACACAGGAATGAGATAAAATAAGAACTACAGACGGTATCATTAAATCGGTATAAATCACACGCTTACCATCAAAGACGATGTCATTCGGGTGAACCATGGGCAGAAGTTCGGACATGGGCACGTAAACCTCTCCCTCTGGGCCGGTGCCCAGGCACACCGTGCTCGCCTGAGTGATCGAACCGAAGTAGTTCGCTTTATGGAGTCCTTCCTTCGTTCTCCAGGTCATCTTCATTTTGTTAGCGATCGTCGCGGCTGTCACCGTGGTGCCATTGTTTCCTCCCCACCCCACCAGCATGACTCCCAGTTTCGGGACGGTCCTCTTCGTGCGGAAGGTATACCTGGTTTTCACCGGTGTGGCCACGTAACTGCCATTTCTCCGCTGCACGCTCGTCGTTTGGTAGTCATAATCGGACTCGATATAGTCCTTGCTATATCGGACGTTGTCGCTCTCGATGATAACTGGGTCCATCTTGTTGTTGGGTCTTTTATCACGCGGGATGCAACGTAAATGTCAAGCCCAAAATCTGCAAGGAAGACAGATACAAAATAACAATGGCGGATCGGTCGAAATGCCGGTCATGTAAAACGTTGGAAAAATCGAAGGATGCTTGTCAGCGCGTGGATATATACGTCATTCACCGCACGATGCGATGTGAGCGAATGGAAATAGCGCTTGGGAGCCGTGACGTGTACAAACTGTCGCATGGATCAGAAAACATTATTCTAACGCATTTGTGTTCTGCAGAAAGAATAACTTACAAACATCCTATGGTAATGACACTATATATATATATATATATATATATATATATAGCGTCCACGTGTTGTTCAGATTTAGCTTGCACGTGGTATGGATGGATAATTAAACGACATACAGAAGTGAATGATTATAAACAATATGACTGTGTGTAATAGTCCTTAGATAAGTGAGATAACGCCGGCAGATTGCATTGCTCGCATTTCCAAGCCGGGGAATCCCTTCAAGGGGAACTCCCCACTGAGGCCCCCACGGGGTGGGTCACGCAACACAAGCAAGCCTCAGTGTAGATGCAATACAATGGTTACATTTGCCAGCCGTCAGAAAAAATGGTTGAGAAATATTCGAATGCGCCATATGCATGGCTGTTTAACCTACGCATGGCGTGTCCGAAGATTTCTCAATCAACAGTCAATGTATTCGGACTATAGCGTTCTGGGCTTTGAAATAAGATATAGATAAAGAAAAGTGACATGGCCAAGCGGTTGCTGTGAGGAAAAGTTGTAAATTAAGTTCAAATAAATAAAATGAAATAGATGGCTAAAAGTTATTATCTTGATTTAAATCATTTGCCGAAAAACACTATGAAGTGTGCAGAAAATACGGACCCTGGCTCTTACTAGTTTCCCTATACTGTGGCTTAAAGTCAGGCGGTGTTTCGGTGAGCTGATGTGGTGCAGTTAATTGACCGATGTTGTGAAAATGAACAATACGCCTTTAATTCCAATCAAATAACTGCAGACAATTTCGACAATTGGATATGACGCGTACAAATAACAAATACAAATACATACAAATACTTACTGGGTACCGTAATTTTTTAAGGAAGCATATCATTATTGATCACATTTCAGACATGCCAGGCGTGAGATTTGATTTCTTCCAATGCGCGCGCACAGGGTATATTACCCACCTTACGGGACCTCAAAAGGGGTTTACCCGGTTTATAAAAATAGTGGGCCCGGTTTCGCTTTTGAAACTTATCCCCGGTAAGGAAACAAGAAAAAAATTCTCTATGAGCTTTGATCCACTGTTAGGTGTTACATCAGCAGATCACACGCACAAAACTCCAGAAAACTGTCACCCACCCCTGAGAGCACACTCAATAAATTAACGGGAGTGAGCTTGTGAGGTACATGTCATTGCAAGGTTTCCACGTGGATTTGTTTTCATGCTGCGAGTCCGAGTTTTCTCCCAATGCGCATGTTTGCATAAAACGACTATATGCATATGGGAGGATAGGAAGGGTTACATGCTGCTGTTATATGGACGTATACATATACATACTGGTTGTGATTGTGATATAACTACTCACAATCAGCTTGAGAGAAGGCATTAAAAACGTGGCAAGTACTGTTAGTAAATGTACGTAACTAAGCATTTCGTAAACTAATGCAGATCAGTTAGTTACATCGAAAGACGTGAACATGATAAGTTTATGATATAATACACAACCAGAAATGTTACTGAATTATTGAAAGACAGGCATACCTGAATTTCGTGTGCAAAAACGTCGACAGATGCCGCACGGCCGGGCACGGTATATCGTCTAGATGTCGATGCAGTGTTCTTGAGGATGTATTTTCTGCGAATGCTCTCTACAGGTGAGCACCCCCCATTTAAAGCCGCTGGTCACACGGTTTGAATAAGCGCGGAAAGCATGGTAGTTTTCCAACTCACTCTGATTGGCTGATTAATCTTGGGCGTGGCCATCAGTTTGTGATGGAAAAACACTTTGCGACTCCTAGCTTGAGTTCATTCCTTGGTTAGGTAAGTTCTAGATACTTCCCCAAGTCGTTATATATGCCCATGTCATCAACCTTTTAAGGTTTGTCCTTTGAACAGCAAAACCGCCAGTGGAATGTCGGCCTCATGAATATTGATGGGATCACGTGAAGCAGGTAATAGTATTATAAGCATCTGCGGCAGAATCGATCATGAGCAGGCCTAGAATTTTCCGGAGACGGCCAACGACCGCATAGACAGTGACTGCACAATCGTAAGCCCCTCTGAAAATTCCTGCGTTTGAAAGGGTCATGGTCATTTCAAAAATAGCACTTGGAATGAGCTGACCGACCTTGAAAATGATTCCACAGCACATGCAGGTCCTTGTGACATTTATATGAGCCCAACGCTAGATAGCGTTTTCTTATATAACTGCATTACAGCACTACTCGTTATCCCATGTCTAACTACAGTGAATGTTGCCTTTACTACAAAGATGAAATGTGCTGAGCTGGCTTTATTGATAAAATTTACACCCTGAAATTAATACCTGGAATTTGATAACCTCGGACCGAGAAGCGTTTAGGTCTACATCAATAGGCCATATTTGATGTGAGAGTTTATGGAAGATTTCAAGACTTGAGATACTATAGGTCAAGGAGTATATTGTACAAAATTCAACCAAATGTAGGACAAACTCGACATTAATGAGTTATATATTGATGATTTGGTGGGGCTCTTGTCTCATAGGCTGATTTGCATATGCTGCTGCACATATACTATTACAAACGTATATATATAGTACTGGAAAAGCTGTATTAATGAATTAGTGTTCATGATCATGCAGGCATCATTTATGTGATACTGCTGTCATACAGAATGGAATAGCCTAGGACGGATAGAATAACAAGTTAAATCTTTCAATATATATATATATATATATATATATATATATATATATATATATATATATATATATATATATATATATATATATAGAGGCTGGTGCTATATAGAGACAGCTTTTATCCCCAGTACCAGATGATTTCTTTGTGTATGTGACTGTACATTTCGTGTTCTACGCTATGCTCAATAATATTTCAGTTATATGGCGGATTGAAAATGGTGGCTACGTGAGATCCCGTCTTACAAGCTCTACATCAAGTATGTGAATTACTATGGTGATGTATATATCTTCACAATACGTCGCTATGGACGTCCGTCAGAAACATGTTGTGACTGCCTCTTAGAAGATGGGCCACAGTATCGAACCTGTACCACACAGACTCGCCATGCAAGTATACATGACAAATATCAAGGTAAACCCACAGCCAAGCAAACAATGCCAGGATACGAACCAGCACTATAAGAGAACCTTTCTTTTCTTTACTTCGTTATTCGTTGCCCGATTCGAGGGAGATATAGGCCTGCATGTACGTAGTTGGATGAGCTTTTGTGTCTTAATTTCTAATATATATGGCCATGATTTTCAGTTTTTCTATTTAGCAAACACTATACACATTATAGGTTACATGTATACGTAAAGATATAATTTTTTTAAAATATATCCTAAAGTTATGATTCTTACGTGCAAAGCAGCCCATCACACACAGAAAGTGTAAGATCGCATACAGAGTATATCAGCGGTCAGGGAATGAGAGCCTATAGAAAACAAGTGTTGCGTATTTCTTGACGAGTGGCATCCAATAAACTGCAGCTAACGTCACTGCATTGTCTTAGCCTACCTAATTCGGCTTAAGGCTTGGTGCTAGTGGGTGTGTAATTTTCTACTGTTTAAGCATTTATATAAATATATGATAGAATATAACCCTAACTGAGGTTAACTGACAAGAGAACGTACTTGACCAGTTACATGTGACGCATTTGTCAGAAATCACATGTACTGTCGTTGCTGGTTTGGTTTGACTCTCTGTGCTTTACGTCTTTAATTATATTTATCATTATTGGCCGTGTAGTATTGATCTATCGTATTATCTTCAGGCAGTGTGATGGGAAGTGCTTCTCTTGCTGCAAAAGGCCCACTATATAGAACAAACTGGAAGCGTTCGATCAAAACTGGCGGCTGGGCCTGTAACAAAATTGTTTAAAGTGGAGACCGAGGTTGAGGCTTATGGCGTCATGGAGGCGCTCCGGTGGTCGGATGGTGTATAGTATCCATCAGTCTTTATCATTTTCTTCCTTTGCTGGTATAGACAAATTGTTGGTTGTTTTGTTGGTGCTAATATTTCAGTGGGAAAATAACTCACGCATTAGTACGTCAAAAGGTAAAAATCAAATATGCGACGGAATAAAGGCGTACATAAAATACCTTGAGCGCTCTTAGCACTCCGGTTTCCTCCTCCTTCCATGCACCGAGTGCGCATGTACACATCTGATCACAGTCATATTACTAAAGTATTAATGAACGTGGCCTTAAACCGTTCCACTAAGTAATTAACCAAAATACCAAGGTGGTCTAACAAATAAAATAACAAGGAGTTTAATGGCCATCAAATAGCTGTTCCGCTTGATTCCATTTTGTTTTTTGATGTTTTTACTCGGAAGCAAGGCACCCGCGGGTCCAGCCTTGAATGATTAGAGATGGTAATGCCTGTAAGATATTAGAGCTGCCTGCAGTTTCACGGCTTTCAAGCAGTCTTCACGAATGGTTTTCAGTTTCTGCTACAGTACAATGCAATTTGCAGCATGACAATGTTTGTAACAGTCGGTAAGCAACACAACGATGCTTTAGTATAAAGATAGGCTTTATTAGGATTTTTATTTAGGATTTCCCCATTTGGAGAAATCATGTACAGTTAGATAGAGGTAGATGAAGAGCATACCATTGTCCAGTTAACATCAAGATCTAAGTTCAATGAATGGGCTTAAATTTCTGTTTTTGGAAATAGGGTTATGTCATTTAATAAACATTAACAAGCGAGGATATATCGATGATATATGCATGTGGCTTAAGCTCGTTCGTTTCAAAGGCCATTGAAATCCCGTAACTAAACTTACGTTATCTAAAAAAGTTACAAGCTTGGACAAAAAAACCAAAGCCGATTCGGAATTATCGGCCCAAAATACAGTAAAATGCATTGTATGAAGCTGTATTAAAATTCAATGGTGAACAAACTTCAAAATCCTAAAAAAAATATGCGAGAGAATTTTACTGCCAAGGACAATATGTTTTCAGTTAGCTTAATTGGAAATCTAATTAAAGTCACCAATATTGGTAATTTCGTCACTATAGTGGCGTTCGGCGTGTAAGGGAATGCAACAAGCAAACAAATCTACACAAAACATATTGTTGACATACAGGGAAGCTTCCTTGAGGTATATATATCTCATTGTATAAACTAACATTTGTTTAACATCAAGCAAATTTTTCGTTGACATGATAAAGGTCAATTTTATGGGTGGTGGAAATCGAGTGCGCAACGAAACCACAGACTATTGAGAAGTTACCGCCGAACTTTGCCATGTGTTATACACATACGTCTTCAACGAACATAAGGCAGCGTGTCCCCACACACGCCTTCGACCTCTTATTCTCACCGTGGCCCCCAGGTAAAGTGCGTGACAGCGGGAGAGTGTAGAAATTCCCTGTCCAATGCCGGCATTGAACCCACACCTGTATATGTTTGTATTAATTATACCTCATGATTAGGAGTCACGCATATTAATCACCCCGTTCTCATTTAAAGAACACCAGTGTTATAGGTGAGATCTATAGATTTTCATTGCTTCTCCCCTGGGTGAAAAGGTTTTGACTTTGACGAAACTATGCGAACCCGCGAATCCGAAGGCCTTGTTCTGGTTCGGTGAAGACAAAGATACGCCCCCCGCCCCCTGTGCAAATATACATATATATATATATATATATATATATATATATATATATATATATATATATATATATATATATATATATATATATATATATATATATATATATATATATATGTAATGTGTTTTCACTTGTTTTCACTGAGGTGAGAACTCTTTGCACACAGATCAACACGTTTCCACCTACGTGAGAACTGTTTCCATCAAGGTGAAAATCAAAATAAAAGCTACAAAAGTTAAAGAAATGTGTAAATGTCGTGTATGGGCAGCCGTACTTCGGAGCTCTATATATATATAGAACTTCTTACCTATGTATTGTGTTGTAATCCACTAGACTGTCTACAGAAGTATACCTTAATTCCTAGGCATACGATTTTGGTCAAAGAAATTTTCTTTGTGAAAAAATAATATAACACTTTTTAATATAAATCTTTAATCTTGCCTTTGCCATTTGCCTTTGTTTTATCCGTATCTCTCTCGGCTTTATTAAGTCTAAGGCCCGCTTTCACAAAACATGGTAAATCAACTTTTCGTAACTTTTCATGTAAATACGTCACTTCATGGCGCTATAACCCACAGACAACGTCCTCCGCGCAAAAGTGAAGGGAATTGTGGCTTACGAAATTTGGAGAAAGTGGAGGCTGACGTCAAACAGTTAGCGATCTCCGCCATTTAGGGTAACATTTTTGTGACTTCGTTGGTGGTCAGATGGATGAAGAAGTGTCACCTTCACATTATGACGTTCAAAAATCCAAGCGGAAATAGTCGTGTTGTTTTGAGCAAGTTATAGAATGTCCTGAAGTTAATTGCATACTGCACCATTCATTTGCTTTGACAACTATCGAAACCAAACTATTATATGATCTGAATATGAAATAAAATTTTACATTGAAATAGCAACACATATGAGAGATGAAAACATAAGTGAGAAGAAAATGTTTTTAGTGAAAACAACGCATTGAAAAGTCTGCTGAAGTATAGGTCACCTTTGCTAATTTTCAAATTTGCGCAAATTTGTCTGTCGAAATGTTGCGTTCTAGAATGTATTGGAATAGTAACTGAAAGGCCTGTTAAATCAAGAAAATTACCACACAAGTCTGTTACCACGCCACAACAAACATTAATGTACCAATATGCATTTCATTTTTGATGAGGAAGCTATTGATATTTAAACAATTCGTTGCCTCTCTTCAGTGTGTCCCGTTATAACTGCGCGTGAAAGATGAGAAAGATGTGATCATGCTGTAATATAGTACACGTCATTTTACCCATATGCAAAAACATAATTACACCCCTAGGTATGCACGGTCTTCACATCTGGAGTCGGATACCTGCAATAAAATGCACTGGTATGGAACCATGCATCGTCAGTGAAGTGTGATGGAAACTTTAGTGAAGCATGATGGAAAAGTACTCCGTCTGCTTGAATGGCTCTTGGCCACATGCATAGGTCAATAAGTGGGCCTATGAGTGCCTGGGAGCACCCGCACGCCAGTGCGGTGTCTTGTAATGAATAGCGCAGGGGGTCAAAATAAGCAATTTCTTTACATATTCACAAAATTCAGGTTTTTGTCTTCACATGGTGAAGATTTTAAGGCCTCTGTAGCCTTTCAGTTGGTCAAAACAGTCGGTTTTTTATTTTTACATATTCACAAAATTCAGATAGTTGGCTTCATATGGTGGAGACATTATGTTGATAAAGTGGAACTTCCTATAATAATGCAGTAACAAAACAGCATTGTGATAAAAGCTTATGAATAGACCCGTGTTCTCTAGAATCTGGAGAGTCTGTGTTAAGTCATTAATCTTTACACTTTGGCCAATCATTTCTCTGGCAAGGGATTAACCAAAAAACCAGGTATACTAGCTACAGTCATTTTATTTGCATTGCTGGATTACCATTCAGAGAGAATAATCTGCCTGTTATTGCAAATAATAAAACGTCCATTTATAATAAGTAAGCTTTCCGTTTATTTTGTCTATTATTCTTTTCCCATATAAAGCCTACGTTGTACCGACTGATTGTCTTACAAAGTGTTGATTTAATTGAACTAAACGCCACGCATGGAAAAAAGGTACTGCAAGGTTTGCCGAAACTCTCCAGTTTGTAAATGTTTTAAATTTTTTAATGATTAAGATCCACTCTTGACTATGGATAACAGAGGACGGACCACAGAAGATTTTATCAGATAGGGAGGGGAAAATGTCAAGGAGGGGAATATGTCCACAGGGGACAATGTCTCGTGGGGGGGGGGGGGTGTCCGGGGGATGATGTCCGTACCCCAAGTTAAAAACAAGTCCACAAAACAAGGCGGAGAGTTATCGTGGTAACTGTTGAAAGGCGAACACATCGTCACCTTTGTGTCTATGTAACTACGAAGAATTAAAACTGCACTCGCAGTTGCAGCTCCAGCAGAGTTGTAGCTTGGAAACAAAATCATACCTATGTACACAATGCATAGACGCAAGGAAATTGGCACTGTGGTTACTGTGGCAACCATGGAAATGAACATATGGAAGGCGTGACACATCGTCACCTTTGTAACTATGTAATCAAAAGTCACTGAAACTGTACTTACAAAACAATTTGAGTTGTAAAATTATCCCTACCTAGTATATGTAGTGTACGAATATTGCAAAATTGGCAACCACAGAAATTGACACATGGGGGACATAACGCATCGTCACATCTGTAACTATGAAACCAGCAATCATTGGAGCTGCACTTGCAAAACAATTGGGGTTGTCAGATTAAACCTATCTATAATTAGTGTATGGACATTGGAAAATTGTAGTGTGGTTATCACTGCAACCAGAGAAATGGACATTGGACAGGCATGGCACATGTACATCTATTTTGCAATCAGCAAAAGGTAAAAACTGCATTTGCCAAAAAACTGAGCTCGGACACGAAGACATATCAATCTATGTAGTGCACAGGAAAATGGGCAATGTGTTTACTATGGTATGACTGTGGTAACCGCAGAAACTTAAACATGAAAAGCCGGACAAGACCTTTATCGTACCATCGTTCCTTCGCCAGGCGATGTCACGAAGCGATGGTACCATGCCAGCACCATGTCATCGTTTTGTGCCATCGTGACGTCGCTTCGTGCCATCGTGCCATCACTGTGTGTCATCGCTTCGTGTCATTGTGATATCGTTTCGTGTCATCGTGACATCGCTTCGTGTCATCTTGACATCGCTTCGCATATTCGTGACATCGCTTCTTGCTATCGCCATAATATCATCACCTGCGTATCAATATCTGAACGCCAAACATTAAATGAATAAGGAATACAGTCGGGCTGTTGACGAATTGTCATGATGATCAAAACGCACTCGCAGAATAGTATAATATATGCAGGCTTTTTGTGTGATATTTATGTGCAAGAATATGGTTGCGATGCATTTCCAAATTTACATTCAAATCAGTTAGTCAGTGTCCAATACATTTAACCTGCATGCATGCATGGGACAAAAGCACTCTTATTTATATTTAAGCCAGATTCTACTGATCAAAGCACAACTACAACTTGCTCATGTGTTGTTTTCTTCAGCAGCTGAGGTATTATTGATGAACAGTTAATCTAATTTATGATCTTGAATATTATTAACCCTCAGAATATCTCCTATACTTTTTATACTGCCCTATATCCGTTATATAAAAAAGGAATATATTTCACCTGAACAATTCCGTTGTAATGGTATTTCACATGCAGGTCTTCTAGCAGCCTGCGGATGGTCGTGGGTTTCCCATGAGCTCTGCAATGGGCAAATCTGAATACCTTTTAAACACTTGGTCACATTTACGTCTAATCAGTATTTGTGATTTAGACACCATTGCTTTATTTATACATAATTGATTTCTATTGATGTTATAGCAGTCAAACTAATGCATTTATTTTGGTTGTTTCCTCTGATGGCCACCAACAGGCACATATCTTTGTGATATCATAGTGATGGTTATGATGGACGGATGGCTTATATCTTCGTTTACCTCAGCATTATCGCTTTGGAAATACCCGGTTCGCAGCTCAGGATTATGCGTCCAAGATAAGCATGTGTAGTGCGCGTAATTAAGTGATATATACGCATCTTTGTACATGGGCTCATATATTGTTATGTCTTATTTCCTCTTAGATCATCTCCGTTTGACCACGTGCGGTCGTTGACTCCCCGTTCGATGTCCGACCGCGGATTTATATATAACTGCGCAGGTGATAAAAATTTTATTGCGGGGCGATGTAGGACTCAAGTGTGTTCAATGCACCCAGTGTGTGTACTCGACTGGCAAGGATCAATGTGCGATTAGGTCACCAGGAGGAGCTCATTGGCAAACTGCCAAAATCATCTGCTCGGACCAATACGTTGTTATGTAAAGTTATCTCAGACTATATGTCTGTTAGCCAAAAATATAGCAACTCATTATTGTAAACAAAATATTCATCATTAATGTCATCGCCCTCAGCCATTGATCACTTATTTGCAACTGAGGCCCTCAAATGGAATATCTAAAACTCGATCGGAACTGATCACCACCAAACACAGTTTCGTGCAAATTTATCTGGAACCATTCACAGAACTTCTTGCCGTAAAGTGATATGGCTCACAGTCATAGGACTTAAACATGCTTTTCTATATACAGAGAGACAGATGCAAGACCTTTGCTACCGCGCCAGCTAAACTGACATGTTCCACGAATTCAAATCGCTGTAGTATACATATACGACATTTGCTGGCAGAGGTGTCCAGAAATCAACTTTTAACAGGCTCTGTATACATTGGTTGAAGTCTTCAAATGATGAACATTTTCACGAATTAAAATAAACCGCGAGATTGTAAAAACAATAAACAGAATTTATGAATAAATACAAAATTGAATGGAAGGATAATGCCGGTTGGGTTTTTGAACAACCGGTATATGATCTGCAGAATAAATCAAACCAACACATACTTCAGACATATGGTTGAAAAAAAAAACTCATTAAGCCCAAGAAAAAATGATTTTATCTGGTCATTAATACCCATCTATACCCATTTAAAATATATCTTCAACACCATTTTCTGACATTTATTTACAGTAATTAAATGAATTGTCATTTTAAAACGTCTATTGGACTGCATTTTATATATTAGCACAACAGGGTTAATTTTGATGTCAAAAAATAAATGGGATCGTGAATAGAACTTTTGTCTTAAATTCTGGAGAACACATATATTCATTTATAATGCATACCGCTGTGCACACCGACTTTACCTCTTAATATCTCGATTAAATTCATGTTATTAAGACATATGACATAATTAGCATTGTCTCTTGAGCATGCAGCTACATCAATCCCACATGCCTCCATCTTCTCCGATATCGGGATATATCCCCACAATGGTGGGGGCCATGCATGCAGGACCAAAGCTGCGCCCATACACGGTTGGTTATATTGCATAAAACTATACATGTAGACCTATGTTGTTGTTTTCCTCATGCAGGTCAGCATAATCACCAGCCAAGACCTATGTTTCACGTTTGATCCGTTAAGTTGTGCATGATGAAGTGACGTTCAAGCCTTAACATTGTAAAACTTTGAACAAGGCACAGTAATTAGTGCCAGCTCCTGCACCTCAGCAAAAGCGAAATTGATTTAAAGATAACGCGATAACATGAACATCTCGCGAGATTACAGATCTGGCCACTGCGGCGGGAAGTTCGTTTTGGAAGACTTGAAGAAAGTTTGTGGTCATATTATAAGCAAGGGCTGTCGGGGACTGTAAACGGATTTGTTGTGCATAGCCAGTTAGTTCCATTTCAGTTAATTTTGCCTTAATGAAAGGAAGAGCCGCGCAGTAATGCTGATTCGCTGGTGTGCCATAGTGTGGTTAACTCCGTTAAAGCGTGTTGACTGTTGCAACAACAACAGTGATAAAAAAGTTAATCACTGTTATTTAAGCATTGAAAGTTATTTAGCAAAAATGGTACTTGTTAGAACTCGTACTGCAAGTTTAACGTCGGTGTTTTTGATATTGCTTGATTCAACGTTATGTCATCTGTTTGACACTGACTGGTAAGTTCATAGTCATGGGTCCCGGCGCGTGAAGTAGCAACAACAGCAACGACGACAAGCACAACTACAATTACAATGTATTTCTAGACTACAGGCCATAGTATCGATCCAACACGCCTATCCATCATAGTCTGTATACATAAAGCCTACCTAAAGAAGTGCAGGATCGGAAAGTTTTACGGATTTAGTAGCAATTCTACATGAAATTTTATAATTTGGCAGAAGTACACAAACCATATAGTTTTCAAATTCTGTGGCCCCACAAAATGTTTTTAAAGGTGTCTATTCTTTCTACAGACATTATTTGTGCTCTAATTTACATTCAAGGGAAGATAACTCATGAGTTTAATTTTGATAAATTCGAGAAAAAAATCCTCAGTCTCAAACTAACTTATAAAGGTATCAGGTACATATAACATGTAATACATAACTCTAACATATTATTATATGACCAAATTCGAAAAATGAATGAAAATTTAAAGATATGAAATTATGAAGTCTGTAGCGAGTGCAGATTTCACAAGATTGTGTAATGCAAATGCACAAATAAGTATATAAACAGCATCCCTACTTCATAAAACTTCCTCAAAAACACTTTTGTTAGCCTTACATGCTATTCAAGTTTAGTTGGTTAACGACAGTTCGGAAATATGTAAACTCTTTTCCAAGTAAAACAGTGCTTTAGGGAAAGGTTTTACACTCTTAGCATGACAAATTGACATTCCAATCCCCTCCAAAAGCTACCATGGTTTAACATTCCCCCCCCCCCCCCCCCCCCCCATCTCAATGCACAAACAATTTGTAATGGTAATCCGATAAAGTACCATTTCACACGAAAAAAGCTTCCAGGTTATGCCATATAGTCGGTTAATAAAATCTTTGAGATTAGCTTGTTGTGCCCCCTTGTTAATAGAATCCATGAAATTAGCTTGTTATGCCCCCTTGTTAATAAAACGAATGTCACATTTATAGCTGATGCAGGTTAGGGTTTTGTAATTTGCAAAAACCAGTCTGATAAAAGTCATGAAAGTGATGGATTACGTGTACACTGAATATGTTAGACACTTGTTTCAGGTACATGTCTTGGTCTTTGGAACATTTCGGCATTATGTATATTGCCCTCTGAATATACATGAGTACACTATTGGATGAATAATATACTGTAAGTGTATGGTTAACTTATATGAAAAGCACTGTTAGGGGGCATTGATACTCACAATCTTGGGAGCTAACACACATCTTGTTGTAATTTGTACATACAGTAGAAACTACATGCACCAATTAACAATTAAATGCTACTATCTTGTTAAGTTAGTTTTGGTGAATTTTACAGGGCAGCACACAATTTGAATGCATGAAATACTTGCACATGAAGGTTTCAAGGATACTCACTGTAACAGACATTATCTAAGACTTCTGCTTTTTTTTGTCTAACAAAGATCATCTTTACACAATGTTGTACTATATTAAATAATGATATGTAATGTAAAATATGATGCAACCTGAGCATTGCAGCTGATTTATTGATTGTGGCAAAAGCATTTAGAAATGATTTTTCTTTCAAAGCTGCTCAGTATAGAGATCTTGCAATTGCAGTTTATTTGTTTGGAGCCGTCAATTACATCCACCAAGAACCACGGGTGCAGTACATCTATAATTCCGTTCTGTCTTATTTGGAATGCTCTGTGAATGATGGAAATAATTGGGCCAGTGAGAGAATTGTTTCATGTATATGTACACCACATATAAAACTACAAGTACATATATGGGATCATAGATCAGCTAACCATGATCGGTGGCACTTGATATATTTGACCTATAATTTGGTCCATGACAAAGTTACCCATTTTGCCAGATTATAAGAGTTCTGTTGATCATGGAAAGATGTCTGGGTATTTTTAGAAGGGAGGATGGAAGCCCTTTTTAAAGGATTTAAGTTCCATCACTAAAATCAATATTATATGAAATTCATTTGCCCCTAAAATGCTTGTTGGGAGAAATTTAATGTCATATACAGTATGTTGTATTTTTAAGGTATTTCACCTTTGATGTTTTGATTTTGTTGTTATTACCCCCTAATAAAGCAGGTGCTGCTTATTTTGAAATTAGTGGATTAACATGACACAAGGAATATTTAATTTACCCTCATTAAGTGTAATTTTAGGATGTTTTTTCTATCCCCTTACCAACATAGTTGGAGGTAGGTCTGTATCATGTTTCTGGCCTGACTGTTTAGCTGTGCTTACATACAGGTTTTAGTGGTAGGGTATACTTATTGACCAGTTTTTTTTCCAATCTACTGGCCCAATCTTTGTCAAAGTGAGTACACATCGCAAAAGACCACTTCTAAGGAGGTGAGTATTACGAATTCAGCAGAATTGACATTTTTACATAAGTCTAGTGTCACCTTTTGCGCTCAAATAGGTCACTGTACAACCAGCAAGCTAGAACTGGCAGTGGTAAGGCCAAAAACAAACACCACATGATGAAATCAAACATACTGAATGGTATAAAACAGTACCAATGTTATTAACATTCCTAAAGTGAAAACAAGGACTTATGTGTTACCTCAAAAAGGAATTTATGCCCATATCTGGTGAATCATTTTGTTAATGTCCAATTTTACTCCAATTAGCCAGTCAGCGATTGTCAGACTTTGTGTACAGTTGACATATGAACCAAACTGGAGAATTTTGTAAATTTAGCTGATTTTACACATATCCATAACACTAAGAGGAATTTTATTCAAATCGGATCAATATGCAATAGATTAATTTTATTTGTCATGACTTACAAGTAACTGGTTTACAATCAGTCCGGGCATGTTAGTAGTGCACATGTATTTAGCCACATACCAGCATAGCCTTTTCTTTATTCACTCCTTTTTCTCACTTATGTACAGTACTCAAACTGCGTAGTTTACCTTGCAAGGTGAGACCCTGTTATGTAATATCTAGGCTCAGAATGGCATACTGGTCAATGACCTTCATGTGATTGACATTGTTGACTGGCTGGGAATGTGCTGAAACCTGTCCAGCACCTCATCTGTCAGCTGGGTCTGCTGAATTGGAAGCATAGAGTGTCTTCTACATTTGTGCCAGACTGATTGTCTAGATTGCTTAAGGGCACATGGCATTCTAGATAAGGTCACTGTCTGCTGTCAGACATTACTGTGACTGAGGCATTATTGATCAGCGTACCCAAAACTGTAGCAGGATGAAATATTGTTTTGTTTTGGTGAAACATGTGGAGGCCTTGATCAGACACTGGAGGTGAATATGGCCTCTGATACTCAGCTTACATAAAATATCGCGGACACATGTGTAGGTGTGTGACAGAGGACTTGATGTGCTTGTAGGGCTGATGTGATTTGTGTGGTGTGTGCCTGAGACCATCCTGCACAAGTCATTACAATGGAAGGAGCCAGAATTGTATTATTGATGTATCGTTTTATGGTACAGCTTGTCTTCATTGCACTGAAGGCTCCGATCATGTTTTATGGCATTATTTGCCATGTAATCATAGTGAATGTCCGGACAGTCAACAACCCCTAGGTGCTTGACCTAGTTCCCACTGTCTGGGGGATGTTTCTGGGACTTCATGTATATTCATTAGTATGCCTGACACGCCCCCTTTATATGGCTCATTTCTATTAGAATGAATCTCCTTTGCCCGAATTCTAGAAAAGTCCTCCTCACACTATTTGGGTTTGCCATTCATAAGAAAGAGAGCCGTGCCATTCATCATCAGCGGCACAGGGCTTAGTTGTGCTCTCTTCATTGTCAGGTTACAATCTGCTTGTTCTGACCTCAGTCCCACCATTGGGCGGGTGCCAAAGTGGTGCAAGGATACAATAGCTACAAAGAGTTACTAGAGCTTTCTAATTTATGCAATACACAATTGAATGATGTGAATTTAGTCTCTGGTAGTAAACTATCAAACTTCATGGGCAAATGGCAATTTGGTCAATGAGGGAATAAAAAGACAGTCCATACATTTTCAGTTAATTCAGCATAATGTACATGTGTAAATTATGAAATACTGTATTTCACCTGAAGTTTAACATTTTTAAAGTGATGTTTTTTAAATGATTTAAATTTAGCTTGTTTCTGACTAATTCCTCCACCTTACAGGGAAACTTCAGAGTTTTTTCATGAAGTTTGAGCAATTCCTAATCACATTTATAATTATTAAAGTATTATGTTAAACAAGAAAATTTAAATATCAAACAAATACCATTGAAAAGAGTATGCATTTCCTTCCATAAAAAAACTTCTGATGTGTACCTCAAGTTGATAAATTATAAATGAAGTCAGCCCCAAAATCAGCTGTGGGCGACTCCATTTTTGCCTAAGAACTAGTCCTGAAATCTTCTGTGTTAGGAGGAGAATTGTCCTCGGAAACCGTGGAAGTACAGTTCGTACATTTTCGGTAGAGCTCTTCTTCCCAGAAGGTAGCGAACAGTACAGTTCATTTTCCACTTACAGGGTGGTAAAGATGGGGGACGCAGTGAACTCGGTGATTTATGCCAGCTTTGCCGTTTTCAGACTTTACTTGTATGGCGAGGAAAAATTGCAAACTTATGCAACAGGCACCACCAGATAGAATAAATGTGCTCTTTTCAGCCCTATAGTGCCATTGTTTTAAGTTTTCTTCTCCTTTAAAGCCAATATGTCTTCAACAAGGGCATGTTTACATACCAGTCTTTAGGTGAAATATGATAGAATGCACAAGAGCCATTAACTGCGTCATGAGCCTTTAACTGGGTCTTGAGCCTTTAACTGTGTGATGAGCCTTAGTATATGACTCTTTGTTTTATTAGCTAGACCCAAGGAATCATGGATATAAAGGGCTTAAAGGGAAAAAGAAAAAAGAAGAAGAATTTGTGCCCTAATCCGCTGTTTGTCCAGTGGCTGACAGAGTGGAGAGATGAAGCTGCTGAGAAGGGAATGAAGAGCCAGTATTGTTACAGAAAAGTATGTGTGAGGAAAGAAAATTTCTGTTTATTTCACAGCACCATGATCATCAGATAAAACACTAGCACATCCAGCACTTTGTTGCTGTATGGCTGTATTATTGAAATAGCCAATCCTGGTACAGATGTACGTACATCAGTGATATGTATGGTACATATCTCCTCTGTTGCCTCCAACAGGAAGAGGACAGTCCTTTTGACTAAGAGACATGGGTTCAACCCCGAGTAGGTCATATCAACTGTTTAACTTTAAACTTGGGACTATGGGTACTTCCCTGTCCTGACACACAGCATAAGGTAATAGAGCACATGCTGGTCGGCACAGTGCCCATATGCTGTGACTGTAGGATGCCATGTATGGTTGTCTTGGCATGGCATTCCGGTGAGGCAGCACTGTAACATGTTTGTATTTGTACAAACTATTGATCTAAAATAATATTGTTACCTGTGTTAATGGACATTATAAAAGAGGCTATTAACCTTTTGTCATAAATGACTGTAGAACAAATACTTTCTATTCAAGATAATACATGACTTTGTTTAGCTAAGCAGGGCCTCAGTTCCAATCACCAGCCCTTGACCAATAAGGTTGCTTGTACAAGTCCAGCATCTAGTTGGGTCAGATGCAGCCCAGTGTCTTAGAGTGTTGTCAGGTATCTGGCACTGTGCAGTGGTTTCATCTAACTGTGTCTGGATTCCTCAACCATCAAACCTGAATGCTGCCATAGTAGTGAAACACATCTAGGATAAAGTTAAACACCAGTGACAAATATGAAATCAAAATAGTACAATACATGTACTGGTTTGATGGGTGAAGTGACTTTACAGACAAAATATTACAATACATGTACTGGTATGATGGGTGAAGTGACTACTAACAAAATATTACAATACATGTACTGGTATGATGGGTGAAGTGACTTTACAAACAAAATATTACAATACATGTACTGGTATGATGGGTGAAGTGACTTTACAAACAAAATATTACAATACATGTACTGGTATGATGGGTGAAGTGACTACAAACAAAATATTACAATACATGTACTGGTATGATGGGTGAAGTGACTTTACAAACAAAATATTACAATACATGTACTGGTATGATGGGTGAAGTGACTACTAACAAAATATTACAATACATGTACTGGTATGATGGGTGAAGTGACTTTACAGACAAAATATTACAATACATGTACTGGTATGATGGGTGAAGTGACTTTACAGACAAAATATTACAATACATGTACCTGGTATGATGGGTGATGTGACTTTACAGACAAAATATTACAATACATGTACTGGTATGATGGGTGAAGTGACTTTACAAACAAAATTGCTAGTTTTTGGATTGGCTGCTTAGTACTTTTGATTGACAACATTCAAAAAAACCGGAGGCCTGTGACAACAGCAGCATTCACTGCTGCATCCCAATTTGGACAACTCCAACATTTCAGCCTTAGCTTTGCCAGGTTTCCTCTACCCTTAAGCCTTACCAAAATAATAACTTTATGCTTGAAATTTTGCTCAATACGGTAACATGTAACTTGTTTGACATAATTTTGTTACTGTGTGGATGTTCCACAGGCACTAGCAAGTCTGAAGAAATACCCTCTGGTGTTTACATCTGGTAAAGAATGCAAGGTTTTGGAGAATTTTGGTAAGTTCTTTGTGTAAATATTTGTTCGCAGAAAAACTCACTGCATTACAACAAACCAAAGTAAGGTATTAGTGAAAAGCAAGTACATGTAAATTCCACAGTTGTTGTCACCTGGAAAGGTGACCAATACATGGGTAAAGAACAACGTTGTTTTTAGGTTTGATGGTGACATGGTTTTGCTTATCTGATGTTGACTTGCTTTCTATTCATTTTTCTACTTAACAGTGTAGATGCCTAAAATAATCAGTTTGTTAAACAGTTTTTAATGTATTAGGTAATGTTATAATGTATGTGTAGTTCCTCACTTAAAAACTTAACTGTAGGGTTTAAGTCTTCAAAGAATACTTTTCTCGTATAACTGTGATTCTTGTCCCATCCTTGACAAGATATATTTACGTTTCTGTTCAATTTTTTAATAAAGGTGACAAGATTTGTAAGATGCTTGATGCAAGACTGGCCAAGCACATTTCTGAGCATGGTAGGTATTTATGGCATCGGGCTATTCTTTCCTTGAAAAGTGCTGATATCCTGTTGAATAAAAGAGTATTTGAATTTAGACTTTAAGAAACAAAAACATATCAGTATGAGACAGATTCTTTAACATGCTGTGAAGTGCACCTGTTTCAGTGTATTTTGATGTAGCAATTCAGTCAGCGGAATGTGTACGGCTTTTTTGAAATCCATGGGTCATCAGAAGTTTTGACCCCCTGTGCATGCTTGTTTCCTCATCTGGTTGAGGTCAGGGTAGTTCCTAAGTCTGACTGTTTGGGCCCAGTGGCAGCTCTGTATCTGTTTGGTTTCTGGGCTGCCAGGTTCTATTATGATTCCACTGTAGGAAGGGGGAGTGTCAGAGATGAGAATTTACACAGACCACACTGTTGTTCAGAGACAAACCATCCTTCCATGAAACTGTGGGAAGGACAAACAGTATTTTGTCAGTACATTCTTCCTGACCAAGTAGTATACTAGTAACATCATAGAACTACTTTCACATATCATAACCTGATTACATTACTACTGAGAAAAGAGTTTAATACTGTTTTCACATGTGCCAGGTTGCCAGCCTGTCAGAATCAAATTGTCACTACATGTATGGTGACCCTCTTTTAGTACAGCATAAAAAAGAAATAATGAAATAAACTAATAAATAAGAAAATCCAGTGTTTTCTTTCTTTAACTAGAAGAATGCCCCATGCCATAAGTCTTCAGTGTAAACGTTTGTGTTCTCCAGGAGATGTAGATGACATCGCCCCACCCCCACACAAACCTGCCAAGTGTGTCCCTACGCGAGATGTTACCGGATCACCTTGCCCTGCCTCTGTCATTCAAGCTGCACCCACGTCTTTAAATATTCACAGCCTCAGTGACAGTGATGAGGACCCCAGCCCTTTGCAGCCAAGGTCACAGGTATGTATATATTGTTTTGCTCTTATAAGTGGATTGTTTTATGTATGATTTTATTACAGTTTCTAAGGTTCTTTTTAGGGTATTAAATCTGGATTTTGGTGATATTTACATGTAGTATGATAGTCTGGTTCATGAAACTTCTGACACCATGTAGACACGAAGTATCATATTGGTGGAAGAGAGAAATCATTCAGCCCTAAAAGACAGCCTCTGTACAAACCAGACAGCCTCTGTACAAACCAGGCAGCCACTGTACAAACCAGACAGCCTCTGTACAAACCAGGCAGCCTCTGTACAAACCAGGCAGCCTCTGCACAAACCAGACAGCCTCTGTACAAACCAGGCAGCCTCTGTACAAACCAGGCAGCCTCTGTACAAACCAGGCAGCCTCTGTTCCAACCAGGCAGCCTCTGCACAAACCAGGCAGCCTCTGTACAAACCAGGCAGCCTCTGTACAAACCAGGCAGCATCTGCACAAACCAAACAGCTTTTGTGCAAACCAGGCAGCTTTTGTACAAACCAGACAGCCTCTGTACAAACCAGACAGCATGTGTACAAACCAGACAGCCTCTGTACAAACCAGGCAGCCTCTGCACAAACCAGACAGCATCTGTACAAACCAGGCAGCCTCTGTACAAACCAGACAGCATGTGTACAAACCAGACAGCTTGTGTACCAACCAGACAGCCTCTGTGCAAACCAGGCAGCCTTTGTGCAAACCTGACAGCCTTTTGCAAGTCTGTAATACTCAGGAGTGCATCTATATCTTCAGATATTTTTAAGTATTTAAATTAGATGATGTTGTGTTGCAGAGACAGTCGAGTGGAGAGTATATCCCTGCCTATAGGTCTGGGCCTTATGCCATTCTGCTTACCCTCTACAGCAGCTATCAGGTAATAGCTAGCCCACCACACAAGGTTGACAAAAATATGCGAAATCCATGAATTGATTTTGATAGAGACAGATTTCTCTTTAATTTTGAATATTAAAGCTTAGCAATCTTTAGAAGAAAGAAAAAATCTGCCTGTTGTAGTAGTAATGATAGAAGACAGGAAGATAGTATTTCTGGAAGGGGGAAATGTCACTGCCTGACTTATTGGCTCAGTCAATCAACCAATAATTCAGTTGGTGTACATGTACATAAAGGTGTACAAAGGTGTACAAAGGTGTGTAAAGGTAAAGATATTTGTGTGTACTTTAGTCTTCAGTGTAATGTGAATAGTGAGCTGTTCATATTGGTGGAGATTAAGGGAATGAATCAAGCAAATTTGTTTTTATACAGAGAGGTAATGGGAGGGGTTATATGACCAGGGCTGACTTAACCAGAGAAGCTCAGCATCTAGCAGACAAATCCTTCACAGTGGTGAGTCATTTTCATATCCCTCTTCATAACCTTTCCTATGTCAGGCAAGCTTCAAAATGAAAGTACATGTACACCTTCATGCTGTGTGGTAGGCTTAGCTTGTAGGGTATAACTTTCCTGCTCTAAATCCTGATTAGACTTACTTTGACCACCAATTGTTTATGAAAGAAAAAAAAAGAATGTCATTGAACAAGTTTTACAGTTTCACGTACTACATGCAGGTATGGAAACACAAGCGACATGGAAAAGGAATAATTCCTAAATATTTCTGCACGTCTCAAATGGTCATATAATGAAATTTTTTTATGCTGCACTCAAACACCAATACGAATTGTATAAGTACGTTGACTGTTGCAGCCTGACCCTGGGTGCAGATACACAGCCTGGTCCTCCATGGGCACACTGATACGTAAGGGCCTGGTGATCAAAGAGAGCAGTCCTGCCAGGTAAGTGATCTGTCCTGGGTGCAGATACACAGCCTGGTCCTCCATGGGCACACTAATATGTAAGGGCCTGGTGATCAAAGAGAGCAGTCCTGCCAGGTAAGTGATCTGTCCTGGGTGCAGATACACAGCCTGGTCCTCCATGGGCACACTGATACGTAAGGGCCTGGTGATCAAAGAGAGCAGTCCTGCCAGGTAAGTGATCTGTCCTGGGTGCAGATACACAGCCTGGTCCTCCATGGGGACACTGATACGTAAGGGCCTGGTGATCAAAGAGAGCAGTCCTGCCAGGTAAGTGATCTGTCCTGGGTGCAGATACACAGCCTGGTCCTCCATGGGCACACTGATACGTAAGGGCCTGGTGATCAAAGAGAGTAGTCCTGCCAGGTAAGTGATCTGTCCTGGGTGCAGATACACAGCCTGGTCCTCCATGGGCATGCTGATAGGTAAGGGCCTGGTGATCAAAGAGAGCAGTCCTTTCAGATAAGTGATCTGTCCTGGGTGCAGATACACAGCCTAGTCCTCCATGGGCACACTGATACGTAAGGGCCTGGTGATCAAAGAGAGCAGTCCTGCCAGGTAAGTGATCTGTCCTGGGTGCAGATACACAGTCTGGTCCTCCATGGGCACACTGATACGTAAGGGCCTGGTGATCAAAGAGAGTAGTCCTTTCAGGTAAGTCATCTGTCCTGGGTGCAGATACACAGCCTGGTCCTCCTTGGGCACACTGATACGTAAGGGCCTGGTGATCAAAGAGAGCAGTCCTGCCAGGTAAGTGATCTGTCCTGGGTGCAGATATACAGCCTGGTCCTCCATGGGCACACTGATACGTAAGGGCCTGGTGATCAAAGAGAGTAGTCCTGCCAGGTAAGTGATCTGTCCTGGGTGCAGATACACAGCCTAGTCCTCCACGGGCACACTGATACGTAAGGGCCTGGTGATCAAAGAGAGTAGTCCTGCCAGGTAAGTGATCTGTCCTGGGTGCAGATACACAGCCTGGTCCTCCATGGGCATGCTGATAGGTAAGGGCCTGGTGATCAAAGAGAGCAGTCCTGTGAGATAAGTGATCTGTCTTGGGTGCAGATACACAGCCTGGTCCTCCATGGGCACACTGATACGTAAGGGCCTGGTGATCAAAGAGAGCAGTCCTGTCAGGTAAGTGATCTGTCCTGGGTGCAGATACACAGCCTGGTCCTCCATGGGCACACTGATACGTAAGGGCCTGGTGATCAAAGAGAGTAGTCCTTTCAGGTAAGTCATCTGTCCTGGGTGCAGATACACAGCCTGGTCCTCCTTGGGCACACTGATACGTAAGGGCCTGGTGATCAAAGAGAGCAGTCCTGCCAGGTAAGTGATCTGTCCTGGATGCAGATACACAGCCTGGTCCTCCTTGGGCACACTGATACGTAAGGGCCTGGTGATCAAAGAGAGTAGTCCTGCCAGGTAAGTGATCTGTCCTGGGTGCAGATACACAGCCTGGTCCTCCATGGGCACACTGATACGTAAGGGCCTGGTGATCAAAGAGAGTAGTCCTGCCAGGTAAGTGATCTGTCCTGGGTGCAGATACACAGCCTGGTCCTCCATGGGCATGCTGATAGGTAAGGGCCTGGTGATCAAAGAGAGCAGTCCTGTGAGATAAGTGATCTGTCTTGGGTGCAGATACACAGCCTGGTCCTCCATGGGCACACTGATACGTAAGGGCCTGGTGATCAAAGAGAGCAGTCCTGCCAGGTAAGTCATCTGTCTTGGGAGCAGATACACAGCCTGGTCCTCCATGGGCACACTGATGCGTAAGGGCCTGGTGATCAAAGATAGTAGTCCTTTCAGGTAAGTCATCTGTCCTGGGTGCAGATACACAGCCTGGTCCTCCATGGGCACGCTGATAGGTAAGGGCCTGGTGATCAAAGAGAGTAGTCCTGTGAGATAAGTCATCTGTCCTGGGTGCAGATACACAGCCTGGTCCTCCATGGGCACGCTGATAGGTAAGGGTGTGGTGATCAAAGAGAGTAGTCCTTTCAGGTAAGTGATCTGTCCTGGGTGCAGATACACAGCCTGGTCCTCCATGGGCACACTGATAGGTAAGGGCCTGGTGATCAAAGAGAGTAGTCCTTTCAGGTAAGTCATCTGTCCTGGGTGCAGATACACAGCCTGGTCCTCCAGGTAAATCATCCATATGATGAAGACAACTTGATGATCTTAAAACTCAAAATCACAAGAATAATCCTGCTCCAGGTAATAGAGAGATTTTTGTGATGAAATATTTACTTGTGATGACCAGAATGCTGGTTGAAGTTGAAGAAAACAAAATAAGTAAAAAGAAGCTGATTATGTTATTCATTTAGGTTCTGTATAGTAGTAGTTTGTGGTTTGTGTCTTTAAAATATTTATTTTTTTCAGGTATTTCTTGACTCAGAATGGTTGTGACCTAGCCCACAAGCTGAGTGAGGTCAATGACGCAGGTACTGCCTTCAAGGCACCTCTGTCTCCAGCTGTTGTGCCATCTGACCTAGCCCACAGTCTGCGTGAGGTCAGTGAGGCAGCTGTTGTGCCATCTGGCCTTTCCCTGTCCCCATCATTCACAGGCCCTGTAACATCTGGACATGAGACTTTTACTGCAGAGTCAGATTTGCCCAGATTACCCAGTTTGTCAGGGGAGACAAGTAGTGCTCTGCAAAACTGGGCTGCTGACAGGTTAGTCCACATGCTTGACACGATTGACTTGTAGGGTCAAGTACACATCACCGCCATTGCTTCTGAGGTAGCTTTCTTATTGTCTGTTGGCAAATCTCTCTTTAAATCATGAGAGCGTCATTTTCGCAAACAGGTCAACAATTTATAGATGAAGGCTTTTGGGCTGAACATCTCCGAAATTATTTGCAACGTGAAGAACCAAAAACTGTCTCAATAACTTTTCGGGGGGTTGTCATGGTTGTGTTGCCCACCATGTACTCCTACATGTGTCAAAACGTAGAAGGGATACCCTCACTGCATAAACGAAATGCACTGTCCTAGCACATGTGGTATCATAGCACAGTAATGCTTCTGACAGGAGATTCCTTTGTAGATTGCACTCTCTGTAGCAGTTCAAACTTATAAATTCAACGCCTCCGTCTAGAGAATATCTCAGCCAATGAAACTAGTTGAGCAATGTAGGTAACCAATACTGGGTGCTACAGGGAAGGTAGCAAGGGTTCAGATACTGGACTGCTGACAGGTTCAGAATGAGACAGGTTACAGCCAGTTCTGCTTGCTTAATGAAATACTGGGCAAACAAGGGAAATAAGTTGCTACTAATTCTGAGATATTATACTGTCGGGGAATCAACATAAATCATGTTGTCACAGAATTTGATAACGTTAGATGTATCTCGTAATAAACTGAAGTGAGGAAACCAAACGTCTGAACTTATTAATAAAGTTTAATAATAAAATCATATTTGTTTTTAATTGGAGATTCAGGCTTGCAATTAGAGAATCATAACTTAGTAAACGTTGCATTGTATTTAAAAATAGAATAGTGTATCTGTCTGTTGGAAGATGCAGATTAATTTTCTCAGTTTTCTTTGAGAGTTGTATTCCTGCTGAGCAGCTGCTCTCTTTATCCTGTATAGACAGAGTTGCTCTAGTCATCAGGACATATTTTGAGCTAGAATCCCCAAAGAACTGAAAAGACAAGGGAAATAACCCAGTATGTCATACAAAGCCTGCTGGTCTCCATGTGTGTATTGAATGTAGCTGGTAATATTTTGTTTCAGGTTTCAGTACTGGTATGTCACAGAATCTGGGTCAAAGACTGTGGATAAGAACAAAGCCGCCGTGACTGTTAATGGTAAGTTTCCTTGTGTGTTTGTTAATAACAGGTTTCCTCATTTGTCTGTTAATAGCCAGTTTCTGTTTGTATATGCTGATGATAAGTTTCCTTGTCTGTCTGTTAACACAATGTTTCCTTGTGTGCCTGTTAACATAAAGTTATCTTAATAATAAGTTTCCTTTTGTGACTGGACGATAAGTTTCGTTGTTGATGGCAAGATCCCTGTGATGCTATTTGTTATGGTGTTATTTGTATTTTTTATTTTAGACTCAATTGGAATTGGCTTCTTGATCACCTGCAACTATCAAGACCTTATTAAATCTGGCAAAAAGTATAAATTGGACATATCGAGGTAATTTTTAGTAATGTTTTTCTGTATAATTTACATGTGCTACAGATTCATGCTGTGGAGATGGGTTGATAACTTTTCATACATGTGCAATGTTGAATGCTCTTGTTTGTTTAGGTTGGCATTGTGTAACTCATGGTAAAATTTTCCTTTAGGAAGGTAAGCATATTGAAGAAAGTACCTTATATCCGTCACACAATACTCTTTGTAATCTTGAAGGGAAAATTTGCTGTGATAGTCCACATTTCTCACAAATTAAAGGACAAGACAGCTCCTGGCTAAAGCATATTTCAGTCAATAGCAGGATACTCAAGCTTTCTAAAAAGTATCACACTTTCTTATTATAATGAGATTTCACGGAATAACATGTAGAACAAAATGACAATACTGCACAAATGGCTGGTGTGAGTCGAGGCAGCCATCGTGAGAAAGTTTTTCCAATCAGACATGTTGCTGTCAGGTTTGGGCACCCTAAGCTGGGACGTAACCTTTACCCATTCATTCCAAGAAGTGACATGATAACACAGAACTGCTGCATAAGACGTCATTTTGAGATAGTTTACAACAATTTAGCTATGTGTAGCCGAAAGGCCATTTCACAAAGTGTTGTAGGGCAGGCCTGTATCACTTAGGGACCACCACAAACATAGAACCAGTTGATTGAATAACAAGCAGTGTAATATTCAACGATGGTATCACAAATTATGTCACAGAGTAGCACACCGTCGCGACCCAAAAGTACATTTTTGGTCGTTCATTTTAGCGTTTAGTCAGCAGTTTCTAAATAACGAATACCAGAGTCAGCACAAAATTCATTAGGGATGCCGCAGGTTTAAGGGAATAAGAAGACGGCATCTCACCAGACAATGCTTAAAATTAATTTAAAATCATATCATGTAATTTTTTTTCTCTGAATTTATTACAACTGAAGAATTTAGATTTTCTTCTTTTGTCTTTCTCGCATACAATGGATGTTTTTTTCTGTTTTCTCTTATAAAACACTGTAAAATGATTGAAACGCCGTGTTCAAGCCGATTTGCTTTCTCGGCCATCCTCGATAACTAAGTCAGCACTGCTCTCATCTCAGCGACAGTCGAATTCCTAGATCAGCCTCAGTGGTACTTAGATTTATTTCCATATGTTCCAGAGTTGAGTATGAATCTAGTTGTACAACAATCCTATTGTAATTTTGTAAACATTTACTTGGGGTTAAAATGACTAGCACAACCCCTCGGCAGGCTACGACCTGAACCAGGAAAACACTGGCCGTGCATCTGCAGCTAGGCCATTGAAACAAGGTCGCTGGAGTTCCTTGTAGTAGGCCTGCTGTATCAACAGTTCAAGCAATGGAAGAAATATTCTTCCAGTGTGTCCAATTTCCGAGAAAGCTATGTTTATTACTTGGGTTTTCATCACCGAAGTCCACAACTTTTATCCGTCATAGGTTAGGCCTACTGCTTTGACTATTATGTTGAAAATACCTTTGATGTTAGAGAGCTAGAGTAAAGGTTACGTCACCTTGCCCTTGATAATGGAGATGATGGAGTCATGTGTTTTTATTTTTATACCATGTTACTTAAAAAAAGACTCATTCTGCCCATAAAGCAAAAAGTTAATTTGTGCTGATTTTTATCAGGAAAAAAAAATCCATCTGTTTATATATGTTAACATACCAGGCCACTCAACGATGACAACATCTTTGCTTACCTGGAAGACTCGGCTGCCAAGGATTTTGCCAATACTCCTCCAGAGATTGCTCATAGTAGAACTCCTGAGCCCAGTACAGTTGTACCGGAGCCCAGTACAGTTGTACCTGAGAAAAGGAAAGTCTGTCAGAAGGACATTTCCAAGACTGATAACAAGTTCTCCAAAAACACAGGTAACATTGCTGAAGACTACATGCATTCTGCAAGTTGTGTTAAATTCAAGCTAAAAGTGCAGGGCTATTTCAGCAGTCAACAACTTATAATATCATGTGACGATATGTCTGGATAACTTTGGCATATTTTGTGTGCCCTAGCCTTTTGATGAATTAGAGCTCATTCCGTTTTCAGGTTGGGTTTAAGTCAGGAGGTTTGTCTCGTACCTTAAAATGTTCATATAACATAGATGTACATGCATTTACTTAATGGGACATTTACTGACTGAACTTAATACTGAAAGCAACATTAAGGACAACAAAAAACTTATCATACAACCCATTGTGACATTTTGTTCTTTTACAGAATTGTAGTTCACGTAGTCAAATGCTGGGTACGAGTAAGGCTAAAAATCAAAATTATCTGACTTTTGAATATGTCATCTTTAATTTGTGTTCTAATCTTTCAGAAAACACATACCTAACAACGGCCAAGTTAGCCTTAGTAGGACCTGTGGCAGAGGCTAGGGGATCATCTTTATCAGAGAGATTAGGTCTGGGGGTCAAGCCTTCCCCACACACAGGAACAGCATCAGTAGCCTTCCCCTGCCCAATGGAGGGGAGTGCCCTGACTCATTCCTCACCAACCTTTAGCTTAGAGCCGGGTACTTTTGATATCTTGTTGTGTGTGGACAATCAAGAGTTTTATGGCAAAACGTAAGTTATTTTAACTCTTCATCTATTTTCCATGACAGAAAGAATGAAAATGTCACTGAATGCTCATAATTTTTTTTTTTTTATAATTCTGCTCCTGGTAGTAATTAGATTATTTTGTTCTTATGAAAAACATGGTTCTAGCTTTGGTGTACTTGTGAATGCAGAAATTTGATGAGTTTGGGGTGTTTTCTGAACGGCATGATGAAATTGATGTGCTTACATGTATGTCTGTAATAGTGTGGTTTTCGTCAACTTTTTACATTACAATATCAGGGGCTTGTTTGAATGCTATTTAAACATCTTTATGTTAGCAGTAAAACTATAATGTCGGTAAAGGGCAGGTATTCGGAATATAACATTTTTGTTGTTAATGTTAGACAAAAGTACTTGAATTACGTGAAAATATATGTCACAGTATCCTGGAAAAATCAGAAAGACTTTCCACAGTAAATATTTAATATTAACTGGATACATGTACAGTACAGCTCAGGCTAAAAGTCGGTTATTTATTGCTTGTATCGTGCTCCGAGATACTGAATAACGCCCTACTGACGCATGACAAACTCTCTAGCTGAATATAGTTCCGTCTACTAACTATCCAAGCTAGTTTGCAAGCAAAGGTGCAGTCCCTGTGTATTCAGCTATGTGAACATATTTTAGCTGTGAAAAGCGGAAAGTTTATCTTGCAATATGTAACCTACGTCAGTAAACCAAATCAGTTCAACTTGATTAAGTCATATACTTGAGGGTGTGAAAATGCTGTGGAAGTCATCGACTGCTATCGATGGTCAGCGTATTAATTTTGATATACATTTATATTATGCCATACAGAACTTTACAGTAGATATTTAATAGCAAAGACAACAAATCTTCGCATAAACTTTACAAACCAACGCGACTTTCCTGTGAATAAAGCACTTTCACTACAGCACGCCTCCTGCCTGGGACATCGCCCCAACACAGGCAGACAGTAGTCTTGTGTGGCAGTGCCTTTGCATGGTCCTTCATACTCTTTGTCTGATCATAGGTCGCGTTTGTATTTAAAAAATACATCTAAATAACATCATGTATTTATATTAAAGCAAGGATCATGTAAGCCTCATATCAAAAGAACAAAAAAAAAAAATAACCCCAAAACATGTATGTTCAGGACGGGATCTTGCATCAGCAGCCTGCAGACTTTTCACCATAGGCGACTTCTGGTTGACGGGCACGTAGGCAACTATCAGTGTTTTCAACCATTAACCCAAAGTGGCTGGTGTGTTTTTTTTTATTTCAGGAGATTAGCCTAGATTAGATTCTATTGTTTAAGATTTTCAAAACCATACAGTGCGTGTCAGTTAATAAAGTTTTGACACTTGTGAGTATTATTTACTCATGCCAATACAACATGTCTACAGCTGGACAACTAAGACTGCTTGAGTTCTTCTCCCAGGCATCAGCGTGAAACTTGTGAGTATTTGAATTAAGCCTACAATAATCCACTTTGCTGTTGCTGCTAACACCCATGATATCTTTTACACAAATATAGTATACACCAAAACATTATTGTCCAAACCAAAAAAAGCAACAAATTGTGAACATATATGTTATTGATACACGTATAAGCTATTCACATACATTTTCTTCAACTTTCATTCAAGTTAACAAATAAAATTTGATATCAGATTTCATCTCGGTGTTGGTTCAAATAATGTATTGTTAAGCATAAATTAGTGCAGTTATTTCCATGATGGCATTTTGTAGTCAAAGAGAGTCAGTAAAGAAAATATTTAAAGCAGGGTACACTGTGCCTGGTAAGCCAAAAATTCAATTAAAGTTTCTTGGTGCAAATGGGAAATTATTTCTTTTTCTGCAAGAAAAACTTTTCCTTATGTGTTCGCTATGTGGGTGCTTTTTCTACATGGTTTGGTGCAAACTACAAATTCTCTAAAGAGCTATATTATACAGACAAAACCTAACTTGTCCTTCATCTTGCTTTTCATTTTTTTGCCAGGTTTGTTCATGAAATTTCTATTGTAATACTGCATTGTTGTTGTTATTATTACACTGCATGTCCGCATCAAAGTGTCAAGTATGCTTGCTAAATTACTGAATGGCAGGTAATTTTTACTGGCAAATGACTCCCACAACAAGGAAAACCTTCTTCGGAAGAAACAAAAGATATTTGTCCACTTTAAGGGAGATGAAGAATGAGCAGTTTTAGCAGCTGTGGTGATCCTTACAAATCTTGAATGGACTCACTCGTAAATCACTACTTTAAAAGACGATTGCCACGTTGCATTCAAAAAGCCACACATCAGATATTTAACTTAAGTTTCATGTATGGTGTTAGCCTTTCAAAAGTTCTTTAAAATCATTCTATCAACAAACTAAATTTTCCATCCTCAGATGACTGTCTAAAAGACTTCTAAAAAGATTCTAGGATCGCGCTAATCACCTGCCTGGTTTTGACTTTCAGCCTGAGCTGTACTGTTTAGTTACCTTCAGGTTTGTGTTAGACGGAAAATGTGGGTTAAAACCACAGGCCAGGGTAAAGAGAGTTTAGAGAGCCATCTCTAAAATACTTGTATTGCAATTTTAGAATGTTTTCCCACTTAATGAAAATGTTTTGAATCATTTTGTTGGTCAGCACAAGTGGTGGGAAGACGTTGTTGGCAGATTTGCTGAAGAATGGCGTTAACTGTGAAGTGAGGAAGCTACATGTTGGAGACTTTGCCTGGGTGGCACGGGAAAGAGCACCCCGCAGATCAGGTGAGATCAGTGAAGATCACAGGTCACAGATCACAGAATGCTGGGTGAACAGCTGGGGTCTGGCTGCCGCCTGCATGGGTAGATCTGTATTGGACAGTATCAGAGAAGGGAGGTAACGCACTTCACAGATCCTTATTACGAAACCCTACTGAAGTATTTAGGGAGAGGTAATGTGCCTGCAGGGTTAAGATGAGGATTTATTCAGTTGTTTATTTCACTTAGTTTATTGTTTCTTTCCCAGCCGAGGGCAGAGAATTTATTACATTCCCCAAAATGTAACCTCACTGATATCAAGGCTTTAGTGGCAAATGGTAGTTGCCAGCTCAAAGGGCACACCTGATGTTAGTTGGAGATTACTTGCGAATGAAAATCTTCCGTTTCTCTCATTTTGCCATTTTTGTCATTGGTGCACTCTAGCTTCCTCCATCACATTCAAATAATCTTGAATATGGTAACAATCAGTCAATGAATTGATCAATTTCTAATTTCTATATTGAAGTCTTGAACATGTTTTAGCCCTAACATACCAAGGAAACACCCTGTTGTGTGGATTTCTGAACAAAACAGTTTAACCTCTTGTTTAGTCACCAAGTGGAGATTCATTCTAGGATTTGCCTTAAACCAAGTGTCAGTCAGAATAAGAAGAAAGTGTCTGTCCAGACTTAACCTTGTACAAATGTGGTGTTCCCTGTAGGACAGTTAAAGCAGCCTGAGGCCAGGGAACTTGTCCTGGACCACATCATTGAGAGGAAGAGAATGGACGATCTCGTCAGCAGCTGTATTGATGGTCGATTCAAGGAGCAAAAGGTTGGTGGGTTTAGTGGGAGATTCAAGGAGCTAAAGGTTGGTGGGTTTAGTGGGAGGTTCAAGGAGCTAAAGGTTGGTGGGTTTAGTGGGAGATTCAAGGAGCAAAAGGTTGGTGGGTTTAGTGGGAGATTCAAGGAGCAAAAGGTTGGTGGGTTGAGTGGAAAGTTCAAGGAGCAAAAGGTTGGTGGGTTAAGTGTGAGATTCAATGAGCAAATAGTTGATGGGTTTAGTTGGGAGGGGGGGGGTTACTCAAGGAGCAAAAGGTTTGTGGGTTTAGTGGGAGGTTCAAGGACCAAAAGGTTGGTGGATTTAATGTGAGATTCAAGGAGCAAAAGGTTGGTGGGTTTAGTGGGGGACTCAGGGAGCAAAGGGTTAGTGGGTTTAGTGGGGGATTCAAGGACCAAAAGGTTGGTGGGTTTAGTCGGGGAATGGGGGATTTAAGGAGCAGAAGGTTGGTGGGTTTAGTGTGGGATTCAAGGACCAAAAGGTTGGTGGGTTTAGTGGGGGAATGGGGGATTTAAGGAGCAGAAGGTTTGTGGGTTTAGTTGGGGATTCAAGGACCAGAAGGTTAGTGGGTTTAGTGGGGGAATGGGGCATTTAAGGAGCAGAAAGCTGGTGGGTTTAGTGGGGGACATGTAGCTGAAGGTTATTGGGTTTAGTGGGAGGTTCAAGGAGCAAAAGGTTGATAGGTTTAGCCGGGGAATAGTTGGTGATTTCAGGAGCAAAAGGTCATTGTGTTTTAGTGGAGGATTCAGGGAGTGAAAGGTTGGTGGGTTTAGTGTGAGATTCATAGGGCAAAAGGATGGTGGGTTTAGTGGGGATTCAGGGCCAAAATGTTGACGGGCTGTGAGGGTTCAAGGAAGGACTGGGAGCAGAGGATAATGAGTACAATATAAATGAACTTCTAGCTGGGTGATTGAGGGATTGAAAAGATCAGTAAACCTTAAAAGTTAGAAGATCAGTGAACAGTTGCTGATTGAGGGAGCAGAAAATCAGATTACAAACATTTAGTGAAGAATTCAGGGAGCAGAAGGTTCTCAAGTGTGTTGTGTGGTATTCAGAGAGCAGAAGATTGCCAGGCATGTTGTTGGGATTCAGGGATCAGAAGATTGTCAGTGTATTGTGGGGGATTCAGGGAGCAAAAGATTATCAAGTGTATTGTGGGGGATTCAGGGAGCAGAAGATTATCAAGTGTATTGTGGGGGATTCAGGGGGCAGAAGATTGTCAGTGTATTGTAGGGGATTCAGGGAGCAGAAGATTGTCAGTGTATTGTGGGGGATTCAGGGAGCAGAAGGTTGTCAGTGTATTGTGGGGGGTTCAGGGGGCAGAAGATTGTGAGTGTGTTGTGGGGGATTCAGGGATCAGAAGATTGTCAAGTGTATTGTGGGGGATTTAGGGAGCAGAAGGTTGCCAGGCATATTTTTTGGGATTCAGGGAGCAGGAGATTGCCAGGCATGTTTTGGGGGATTCTTTGAGCAGAAGATTGCCAGTGTGTTGTGGGGGATTCAGGGATCAGAAGATTGTCATGGTATTGTAGGGGATTCTTTGAGCAGAAGATTGCCAGGTGTATTGTGGGGGATTCAGGGGGGCAGAAGATTGTCAGTGTATTGTGGGGGATTCAGGGAGCAGAAGATTGTCAGGCATATTGCGAGGGATTCAGGGGGTAGAAGATTGCCAGGTGTATTGTGGGGGATTCAGGGGGCAGAAGATTGTCAGGCATATTGCGAGGGATTCAAGGGGTAGAAGATTGCCAGGTGTATTTTGTGAGATTCAGGGAGCAGAAGATTCTAATTGTAGGTTGAGGGATTCAGGGAGTGGAAGATTTTCCAGGCATATGGTGTTGGATTCAGGGAGAAGAGTATTGGCAAACTTTTAGATGGGTGAATTTAAGGAACAGGGGATTGATAAATATTTAATATAGGAATTCTGTGGTAATCTTTTCATTAGTGAATTCCAGACCAGTATTTTCATGGTCATGTGACTAAAAGTACAAATTTTGATTAACAAATTTCTAGTTAAACATCATATCATCTTTAAATTTGCACAAATAATAAGAATAAATGTTCAACTCTTACATTGATGTTTTCAGTTTCGCCTGAAGCGCTGTGGTTTGCGATGTCCCATGTACCTGATAGAAGACTATGGTTCAGTACAGAACTTCAGCATGCCAGAGGACAGGCTCAGGCAGACAATAGCCAACACACAGGTGTGTATATGTCTTGATAAATGCAAGGTGGCATTGAAATACATTCCTTCAAGCTGGTAAATAGGTCTACTTATCACAGACAACAGTGTTATCTGTGACCAGGGTCTGTAGGCTGTAAGCATAGTTACATGGCAACCAATGTTACTAATGGTATTGGTTGTATTTTCCTCATATCAGAAGAGGCTTTTAAAAGAGTCTTTTAAAGTTTGAGAACATGTAGGTTTTAATATGTAATTGATTAGTTTATATAATTCTGTGTATCAGTTTTTGTCTACATATCACAGTTTTACAGATATATACTTTTATGTAAGTACAGTGTATGTATTGACAAAAGACATATGGCATAGCTGTTCTACCGGGAAAGTACCTGTGCAATGTACATGTGGGAACCATATTGTATTTTCCAGATCTCACCCCTACTGGGCAAAACATTGACAACACTCATATTAGTTAGAGCCTTGGTTATAATGCGTGATCCGCTGGCTTAGATGGTTAAAATGTGTTTCAAAATGACTGTCAGTGCCTTAGTCTGTTCGGCTACAGCATTATGTCCAGAGGTTTCCTTAGTCTGTTTGGCTACAGCATTATGTCCAGATGTTTCCTTAGTCTGTTTGGCTGCAGCATTATGTCCAGAAGTTTCCTTAGTCTGTTTGGCTACAGCATTATGTCCAGAGGTTTCCTTAGTCTGTTCGGCTACAGCATTATGTCCAGAGGTTTCCTTAGTCTGTTCGGCTACAGCACTATGTCCAGAGGTCTGTCAGATACGTGAACTTGCCAAAGTTGATGGTTTATACCAGTTTCCTCCGCCTGTAACCTGACTGCTGTCATATAAAAAGAAATGTTTTGACTGAAGTATTAAACACCAATCAGATAAATAATAAATCAAAGCTGAAACTGTCTTCTTGAGATCTCCACAACTGTGGATTGGACCTTTGTGGTGTTCCCACTGCACCGGCATGATTACTGGTTGTATTTTTGTGTTGTAGATTGTTGATGGGTTCCAGGTGAAGAGGACGGGAGACAACAAAGAGTCTGTGGCTTTCCTCACCCTAATGACGCGCTACCTTCAGTCACATTATCAGGTTAGTCTGTGGCTTTCCTCACCCTAATGACGCGCTACCTTCAGTCACATTATCAGGTTAGTCTGTGGCTTTCCTCACCCTATTGACGCGCTACCTTCAGTCACATTATCAGGTTAGTCTGTGGCTTTCCTCACCCTAATGACGCGCTACCTTCAGTCACATTATCAGGTTAGTCTGTGGCTTTCCTCACCCTAATGACGCGCTACCTTCAGTCACATTATCAGGTTAGTCTTTGGCTTTCCTTACCCTGATGCTGTTCTACCTTTAATCACATTATCAGGTTATTCTGTGGCTTTCCTTACTCTGATGATGTTCTACCTTTAATCACATTATCAGGTTATTCTGTGGCTTTCCTCACCCTAATGACGCGCTACCTTTAATCACATTATCAGGTTAGTCTGTGGCTTTCCTCACCCTAATGATGCTGCTACCTTCAGTCACATTATCAGGTTAGTCTGTGGCTTTCCTCACCCAAATGACGCGCTACCTTCAGTCACATTATCAGGTTAGTCTGTGGCTTTCCTCACCCTAATGACGCGCTACCTTCAGTCACATTATCAGGTTAGTCTGTGGCTTTCCTTACCCTGATGCTGTTCTACCTTTAATCACATTATCAGGTTATTCTGTGGCTTTCCTTACCCTGATGATGTTCTACCTTTAATCACATTATCAGGTTATTTTGTGGCTTTCCTTACCCTAATGATGTTCTACCTTTAATCACATTATCAGGTTAGTCTGTGGCTTTCCTCACGCTAATGATGTTCTACCTTTAATCACATTATCAGGTTATTCTGTGGCTTTCCTTACTCTGATGATGTTCTACCTTTAATCACATTATCAGGTTATTCTGTGGCTTTCCTTACCCTGATGATGTTCTACCTTTAATCACATTATCAGGTTATTCTGTGGCTTTCCTTACCCTGATGATGTTCTACCTTTAATCACATTATCAGGTTAGTCTGTGGCTTTCCTTACCTTGATGATGTTCACCTTTAATCACATTATCAGGTTAGTCTAAAAGTCTGTAACTCATTCGTGTAGTCTGCTGAACATTTGTGTAAGGCATGATGTGATGTAGGGCACTAACTTTCCTTAAGGAGTACACAGAAATGACTGATGTATGTGGAGAAAATTGATGATATTAAACAAATCTTAATATGCAAAATAGAAGCAGAAAATCTACTATCTGTCTTTACCTAGCAGTCAACACTTTCCAAGAGTCTAGTACATGATGTAGCTTATTACTGCCAGATTCCCATGTCACCTGAGAGGTGGACTGTCCTGGTCTTATTTCTCACCTTACCCAACTGAATGGTATACCTGTGTTATGGAAAAAAATTATGAAAACAAAAAAATGCATCTGGTGAGTTGTTTTACTTGTAGAAATTAAAAATATTATTAAGACCAAAAATTGCGAGGAAAAAAAACTCACATCCCTTGTGTGCCCTTAAATGGCGCTAGTATGCCAAATATGTGGGAAAAAACAGTTTTTTTACTTTACAGTCCACTTTGGAATCCAATTCCAAACTACATTTTTGACTGTAAGCTGGGTCAGAACATGCCTCCTCAAAATGGTTGGAGCATAACTGAGTGCTTATTCGGCAGGAAATGGTCTCATCGCATGGCAATAATCCATTTTCATCGCATGGAGGAGTCCGATGGGAAGGCATGAAAACTAATGCTATTGTAATTTGGTGTGCGATTAGCACAGCTCATAGCTGCACAAAATGACATGGCTCCACTGTGACGTCATAACCAAGGGGACATCAAGGGAAGATAAGCGTGTAGAGAATACCAAGCTTCATAAAACTCGGCCTGTCGGCCTTGAAATTATTTTTTTTTTTTACAACATCTAATATTTTAATTCTTTAAATCACTTTGACTCCATGTTTCAGATACCTCTAGTATATACTGTGTCAGTTTTGCGAGAAAAGTTTGATCAACCTGGACAGATCACCTTTAATTATGCCACTTGACTGATCAACCGTTGACAGTTAACCCCACCCACGTGAAACAAGGGAGATAACTTTTGTAAGCCCTCTCACTGGGATGCTGCATTTGTATCCATTTTCATCACACTTTCGCGTACAAAAGTGGGAACAGTGGCAAAATTGGTTCACAGCAATTTGTTTTCATTTAGAATCCACAAAATAATAAATGTAATATATACATTTCTTCAAACAAACCCGTGTTTGTTTGTTTTTTTTCGTAATATTTATTTTGAGCTGGTGATCAGAGTGCCGTCCCACTCGTGTTTACATTTTGCACTTGGACAGACTTTTGACTGTTCAAATGACAGCGGGGCCTCCGTGGCTCAGTCGGTTAGCGCGCTAGCGCAGCGTAATGACCCAGGAGCCTCTCACCAATGCGGTCGCTGTGAGTTCAAGTCCAGCTCATGCTGGCTTCCTCTCCGGCCGTAAGTGGGAAGGTCTTCCAGCAACCTGCGGATGGTCGTGGGTTTCCCCAAATGACAGCCAATGAGTGACAATACTAATTTGGTCCAGTCTTACAGCAATATATTTTTGCCCTGCCTTGACAGCAACCACTTACATGTAGATGCTTGTTACCACAGTAAAAGGTGTCTTTATCAGATTCAGACAATATACATCTACATAAGGACTATTTTAGAGCAGAAACTGAGATAATGTGCATATACTTGTAGCTGTAGTGTAAACTAGACTCTGGTGTCTGTGACAGGACAAGACCCTGGATGCTTTTCCTGCTGACATTCTACCTGACATATCAGGACCTTACAACATCAAAGACCCGCACCAACGTCTGATGGAGTTCAAGGAGTTCAATGAAGCCAGTGTCAAGACAAAGGTAATATTCATGCTTCACACAAGACAACACCAGTTTCACCAGTTTTCATGCTGACCAGTTTTACTCCGTGGCTGTCAAAGTGATATTTATTATACTTTTGAAGGAAATAGTTGCTCAGGTTCTGAGTTATTTATTCAAAAATATTTGTATTTAAAGTTTTGGTGATCTTGAAATCACCTGTAAACCATGTTTGGGGATTAACCTTGAGCATTCAGCTGATGGAAATGGAACAGATTGCTTTATATTTATCATCACATTTACTGACCATTAAGAAAACAACACAACCTCACAAGATTTACAGTCATTGTCTATCAATAATTTCTTGTTTGTTTCAGAATCTGTCCATACGAGAGATGTTTGGTAAACAAATTATACAGATGTATCGTTTGTCAGCAGAGGGTGCAAAGGGCATCCTAGACCTGTACCCCACACCCTCCAGGTAACCCACTAAATCAGCTGCTTGCTCACTTCATGTACCCCACACCCTCCAGGTAACCCACTAAATCAGCCACTTCCTCACTTATGTACCCCACACCCTCCAGGTAACCACTAAATCAGCCACTTCCTCTCTTCATGTACCCCACACCCTCCAGGTAACCCACTAAATCAGCCACTTCCTCACTTATGTACCCCACACCCTCCAGGTAACCCACTAAATCAGCTACTTGCTCACTTCATGTACCCCACACCCTCCAGGTAACCCACTAAATCAGCCACTTCCTCACTTATGTAACTCACACTCTCCAGGTAACCACTAAATCAGCCACTTCCTCACTTATGTAACCCACACCCTCCAGGTAACCCACTACAACCTCCATCAATCACTTATTCACTTCATGTACCCCACACCCTCCAGGTAACCCACTAAATCAGCCACTTCCTCACTTATGTACCCCACACCCTCCAGGTAACCCACTAAATCAGCCACTTCCTCACTTATGTAACTCACACCCTCCAGGTGACCAATAAATCAGCCACTTCCTCACTTATGTAACCCACACCCTCCAGGTAACCCACTAAAACCTCCATCAGCCACTTCATCACTTCATGTACCCCACATCCTCCAGGTAACCAACTAAATCAGCCACTTCCTCACTTATGTACCCCACACCCTCCAGGTAACCCACTAAATCAGGCACTTGCTCACTTCATGTACCCCAGACCCTCCAGGTAACCCACTAAAACCTCCATCAGCCACTTGCTCACTTAATGTACCCAACACCCTCCAGGTAACCCACTAAATCAGCCACTTCCTCACTTCATATACCCCACACCCTCCAGGTAACCCACTAAATCAGCCCCTTCCTCACTTATGTACCCCACACCCTCCAGGTAACCCACTAAATCAGCCACTTCCTCACTTATGTAACTCACACCCTCCAGGTAACCACTAAATCAGCCACTTCCTCACTTATGTAACCCACACCCTCCAGGTAACCCACTAAAACCTCCATCAGCCACTTCCTCACTTCATGTACCCCACATCCTCCAGGTAACCCACTAAAACCTCTATCAATCACTTATTCACTTCATGTACCCCACACCCTCCAGGTAACCCACTAAATCAGCCACTTCCTCACTTCATGTACCCCACACCCTCCAGGTAACCCACTAAATCAGCCACTTCCTCACTTATGTACCCCACACCCTCCAGGTAACCCACTAAATCAGCCACTTCCTCACTTATGTAACCCACACCCTCCAGGTAACCCACTAAATCAGCCACTTCCTCACTTCATGTACCCCACACCCTCCAGGTAACCCACTAAATCAGCCACTTCCTCACTTATGTATCCCCACACCCTCCAGGTAACCCACTAAATCAGCCACTAGCTCACTTCATGTACCCCACACCTTTCAGGTAACCCACTAAATCAGCCACTTGCTCACTTCATGTACCCCACACCCTCCAGGTAACCCACTAAATCAGCCACTTCCTCACTTCATGTACCCCACACCTTTCAGGTAACCCACTAAATCAGCCACTTGCTCACTTCATGTACCCCACACCCTCCAGGTAACCCACTAAATCAGCCACTTCCTCACTTCATGTACCCCCACACCCTCCAGGTAACCCACTAAATCAGCCACTTCCTCACTTCATGTACCCCACACCTTTCAGGTAACCCACTAAATCAGCCACTTCCTCACTTCATGTACCCCACACCCTCCAGATAACCCACTAAAATTTCCACCCCCTCTCGCTTACTTCATGTTATACGTGATAACAAGATAACCACCAAACTTCCACCCTGTCCAGCTCTCTACATGTACTGCATGATCACAAGATAACCACCAAACTTCCACCCTGTCCAGCTCTCTACATGTACTGCATGATCACAAGATAACCACCAAACTTCCACCCTGTCCAGCTCTCTACATGTACTGCATGATCACAAGATAACCACCAAACTTCCACCCTGTCCAGCTCTCTACATGTACTGCATGATCACAAGATAACCACCAAACTTCCACCCTGTCCAGCTCTCTACGTGTACTGCATGATCACAAGATAAACACCAAACGTCAACACTGTCCAGCTCTCTACATGTACTGCATGATCACAAGATAACCACCAAACTTCAACACTGTCCAACTCTCCACATGTACTGCATGATCACAAGATAACCACCAAACTTCCACCCTGTCCAGCTCTCTATATGTACTGCATGATCACAAGATAACCACCAAACTTCCACCCTGTCCAGCTCTCAATATGTACTGCATGATCACAAGATAACCACCAAACTTCCATCATGTCCAGCTCTCTACATGTACTGCATGATCACAAGATAACCACCAAACTTCCACCCTGTCCAGCTGTCTGTGCACTGCATGATCACAAGATAACCACCAAACTTCCATCATGTCCAGCTCTCAATATGCACTGCATGATCACAAGATAACCACCAAACTTCCACCCTGTCCTGCTCTCTACATGTACTGCATGATCACAAGATAACCACCAAACTTCCACCCTGTCCAGCTGTCTATGTGTACTGCATGATCACAAGATAACCACCAAACTTCCATCATGTCCAGCTCTCAATATGCACTGCATGATCACAAGATAACCACCAAACTTCCACCCTGTCCTGCTCTCTACATGTACCGCATGATCACAAGATAACCACCAAACTTCCACCCTGTCCTGCTCTCTATATGTACTGCATGACCACAAGATAACCACCAAACTTCCATCATGTCCAGCTCTCTATATGTACTGCATGATCACAAGATAACCCCCAAACTTCCATCATTTTCAGCTCTCTACATGTACTGCATGATCACAAGATAACCACCAAACTTCCACCCTGTCCAGCTCTCTACATGTACTGCATGATCACAAGATAACCACCAAACTTCCACCCTGTCCAGCTGTCTATGTGCACTGCATGATCACAAGATAACCACCAAACTTCCATCATGTCCAGCTCTCAATATGCACTGCATGATCACAAGATAACCACCAAACTTCCACCCTGTCCAGCTCTCTACATGTACTGCATGATCACAAGATAACCACCAAACTTCCACCCTGTCCAGCTCTCTACATGTACTGCATGATCACAAGATAACCACCAAACTTCCACCCTGTCCAGCTCTCTATATGTACTGCATGATCACAAGATAACCACCAAACTTCCACCCTGTCCAGCTCTCTATATGTACTGCATGATCACAAGATAACCACCAAACTTCCACCCTGTCCAGCTCTCTATATGTACTGCATGATCACAAGATAACCACCAAACTTCCATCATGTCCAGCTCTCTATATGTACTGCATGATCACAAGATAACCACCAAACTTCCATCATGTCCAGCTCTCTACATGTACTGCATGATCACAAGATAACCACCAAACTTCCACCCTGTCCAGCTCTCAATATGTACTGCATGATCACAAGATAACCACCAAACTTCCACCCTGTCCAGCTGTCTATGTGCACTGCATGATCACAAGATAACCACCAAACTTCCACCCTGTCCTGCTCTCTACATGTACTGCATGATCACAAGATAACCACCAAACTTCTAGCTCTTCTAAATCTCTTTGTTTTTTACAAGATCACTAGGTTGGAGTACATTGTATATTGTCATAGTAACAGAAACATCTGCATTTATTTTAAAGAGGAGCACAGTATTCATTCACATCACAAAGTACTGCTGTTACTGCTTTTCATATGTAATCTACTTACTCAAGCTCTGTTTTATGTGGATGAAATTTGTTATTTTTCAGTTTGATAGCAGCATATAATGCTTGTTGCACAGAAAAGGAAAAGGAAGAATTGTTGAGTAAAATCAAAACTGGGAAAGCTGGGAGGTAAGCTATGAAGAATGCAAGTGAGATTGATGGAGCCAAGGAGTCAGTTCACCAGTGTAGCTCAGTTATGAAGTCTATCATTCATTGAGGACCACTTGTCCTCCACCAATATGCTATACATATCTGTACATAACATAATGTAAAGTTTGTCAGCTCATCTCCAAGCAGCTGCTGAGTTAACAGTTGTTGGTACTTGCAAGCCCATGTATATGTAGATTGACTTTAACCATTGCCCAATCGGATGTTCCCAGCGTTTATACACGAGCATTCTCACGTAACAATCTATAGCTCCAGGATATTCCTTTAATTTAGAAATGTACAAAATGTTTATGTTTGATACATCTATGAAGCATTGTTTTCCTTCTTACCTGAGGATGGTCGTGGGTTACTAAGTATCTGTTATGAATATTATATAAACTACACCTGATATGAAACTTTATGTATTTTACACAGGGGCCTGGGCATGGCAGTCAGTAGACAGTTTTATAACCTCTACTGTACCAACCGACCTTTGACATGAGGGGGGACATCTGTTATGGTTTTTACCAAAGATACCACAACCAAGATACAAGTTGATACAGGATAATACAGGATGTATTTTATGTCTCAGTGCGTGAATGATGTGAGCTGTTGTACAAGGCACAAGATGACTGTGATGAGAGAAGCAGTGAACAAATTTTGGACAGTGGTCTATTCCACCCTCGGCAGTGTTGACAGTAGTGTGCAGAATGCAGTGGCATGGTTCGAGTGGTCGGGCAACCTATAGACACTTGTGATGAACTCGCTTGTCAGTGATTTATCAAGCTGAATTCAGCTAGCTTCTCTGGAGGAACAGGAGAATTGTTGCAAACATACCATACCTTCTTCCAGTGCCACCTTCTTGCCTTTATTTGATTTAAGTAAATGATATTAAGTGACGTTTGCCTCTGGTGTACTCCTCCTCGGAAGCTGTTCTATGAAGTGTCATTGAAAATAACTAATGGGCAAAGATCAATTGATATAATCATATGGATGTTAATACAGTGGACAAACGTCCTAAAAAAATATTTCCTGCCCAAGAACCCATTCTGAGAGAAATGTTATTGTTCTGGATCTGATTGCACAAAGCCATTACCAGTACTGAGTCTGATTGCACAACGCCATTACTGGTACTGACTCTGATTCCACAAAGCCATTACCAGTACTGAGTCTGATTCCACAACGCCATTACCGGTACTGACTCTGATTGCACAAAGCCATTACCGATACTGACTCTGATTCCACAACGCCATTACCGGTACTGACTCTGATTCCACAACGCCATTACTGGTACTGACTCTGATTCCACAAAGCCTTTGTAAATCTTGACTTTATTCAGAAATTGCTTTGTGGAATCAGCTTCTGATCCCTTGGAGTCGTAGAGCCCTCAACAGAATCTATTTTGGACTTTTGGGTTATTTTTCTTCCCACAAAAAAGCCTCAATATGATGGATGGAGTGTTATGGTCATCATGGACCTCAAGTGTTTCAGAAGTTGCCAACTGCAATGTTAACATTGTTTTGTTCTACAAGTTGGTGGTGTGAATCCTGGTAAATTCATTTAACATAGGTGCTATTGTTTATTGGGACACTTGCTAACTTAGTTATGACTGAAGCAAATGAATTGAATTATGTTACTGCATGTATGATGTATGATCTATGCACGTTGAGTGTTGTTAACTGTGATGCCATCTGTGCATTCTCACAACAAAGTAATTCATACCATCAACATATAGCCGTCCTTCTTCATTCTATACGATAAGAATGAATTTTCTGCAAAATTTAACTACATGTTCTTCACATTTCTTTTTGACATGTTGCATGTACACCATAAAAAATCCAAGAATTGGGGAAAAACAGGAAAAAAATGTGTAAATTTTTATGTGTGCCCATCCTTAGTAAAAAATAATTTCACAAATCATATCTGTTCTTGTCTTGTGGATGATGTAAGCTCTTTACTAATAATCTAGACTGACTTCAGTGATTTACCGGTACCTCAACTGAAATTCTGTTGGTTCTGAAAACTACAAAGGTTGGGCAGAACTAAAGATGTTATTATTTACTCATGAAGGTCTGATGTTAGCTATGTGAGAATATTAGCTGCATGATCTTAGCATGTTATGGTACCAATATGATGTATTCAGTGTAACACCCTATATACAAAAAATTCTGTTTGACCATATGAAGTTTGGTTAAACGAATGGTAAAACAGAATGTGAAACGAAACATGTAGCCTCGGACATGCAGTCTGCAAGGTTCTGTGACTGTCTCCAATTCCACAAATGTCTGTTGACTCCACGGCTGTCTCTTATTCCACAGTTATCTCTGACTCCACAACTATTCCTTAACTCTATATCTGTCTCTTGACTCCACAACTGTCTCATTCCACCAGTGCCTCTGACTTCACATCTTTCTCTGACTCCACATCTGTCTCTTGACTCCACAGCTGTCTGACTTCACAGCTGTCTCTGTCGACACAACCGTCTCTGTCTCCACAGCTGACTCAACAACTGTCAGACTCCACAACCGTTTCTGTCTGCACGAGTGTCTCTTGATTCCACAAGTGCTGGGGCAGTAAGTGTTTGACAGCACTGTCTCCACAACTGTCTCTTGATTCCACAAGTGCTGGGGCAGTAAGTGATTGACAGCATGACCATTAAGGTGGTCTTACATGAAGTTTGTGGGGTATCAGATGTTAATTTTAACTGCAAGGAGAAATTTTAGAATGTAATTTACTTGGTAGATTAGAAATTAACACGACTGCTGGAAAAATATAAGTAGGCCTAGAATAGTATCTGGGCCCTTGTTACCTCCCTTGATCCTACAACTTTGGACTGAATTTAAATGATGTTATTTTTCTTATGTCATTGTGGATGGTTCGCTAATTCGCAAAAAACTTGCAGACTGACATGCTAGCCTTTCTTGAAGTTAAGCGGTTATCGTCTTTTTTATTTATTTTTTAATTTTTTTGTTTTTGTTTTTCTTTTTTTTATTATTTTTCTTTTGTTTTGGCGAAGCGCGGCTGGGAATAAAATGATGACTTTGAGGCGGTGACGGCATGTTTGTGTGTTGAGCAGGTACAAGGTAGCAACTAAGACTTTTAGAGTAGGAGACTTTTCTCAGAATATAACTGTTATAAGAGGAAAAGCATCTTTTACATCAGATACAGTCGCTAACAAAGAGTACAGGTATTTTAGGACTTACTGTAGGGATGTACACGGTGTCTCGTGGCACGAAAATTGGCGCATAGATAATGACATAACCTTGATCCCTGAGTTTCTGGCTGTATTCGAATCCACGCATATGTGCATGTAAGTGTGAAAAACGCGTACAGTTACCACTTACATTTGTGCAAAAATTATATTAAGTAAAGTGGCCTCTGTGGTCTTTTTTCATACACACATTCGTTGACAGGAGATGACTGCTTCGGTTACACATAGCTCCACATACCTCTACACTTTTGCTAATCCGGCAGGGTAGAGCTAGACAGCGTTCTGTTTGTTTTCTTTGAAGTAGTGCCAGAGTTCTGCCAACCTGCACCTTAGGCACTCATCGTGTGTCTCCTGTAAAAGTAGAGACCTGCACAAATGTGTGCGCCACAAATTAGGCGACCTCACCTTTATTCCTAAGCAGCCTGCGCGTCTCCAAGATCATCACCCCATGTTAATATGAAACCAACCCTGTAATGGCGGCAGCATCCTGTGTGTAGACAATGACTAATGACTTTGGTAGCATTTGGCACCGTATAAAATTTTACGGAAATGAATTAGTGACTTTTGACCACACAGGTGGACCATTTTTGTGGCTAGTAGTTCCCATCTGTGTCAGTGAAATATTGCAGCAGTTGTAGACTTCAAAATGAAGTGTGTTACGGTGGCTTTGGTGAGCGCAGAGAGGATGTAACATTGTTTCACCGATTTTAAAAATATAGCATTTCTCCACAACAGTTTGTCGACAATATGCACAATGCAGACATAATCCATCAAAATTTCAGCACATAGATTACTGATTTATCTGGACACAGGACCATTATTTTCTGGCTGTTCCATCCCATAATATCACCTATGTCATGTTTTTTGTCATCAATTAAGCCCCTTACGTGGACAGTTTCTGCCACTCATAACACTAACCATTGTCATATGAGTGAAATATTCGGATTACAACTCATAATTGTCAGTCTAACAATCAATCAATCTATTCAAGCAAGACTTGTTATTTCCAACATACATGTACAGTACACTGTCTTACTCTGTAAGAGTCCCCTCGGGCTCTGCCTGGTTTCCTCCCACCATAATGTGGGCAGCCATCACATAAGTGAAATATTCCTGAGTGTGGCGTAAAACACCAATCAGATAAATAAATAATCTATAAGATAGACCTTGTTGAAATGTAGATACTGTAATTAGTAATTAAGAAATACAAGAAATTTGTCAGTTCTGTATAAATCTGTTCCTATTTCAGATTGCCTTTGATGCATGTGATGTGAAACATGGAGAAGATGGAAGATCTTTCAGAAAATGAAATACTATCAAAAGGCTATGATAATTTAGATGGAAGGTTTCTGTCAAACAGGAAAGAAAAAAAGAAACTTAAAAAACTCAGGAGGGAAAAGAAGCATGAAATAAAGGATGGGTTGAGTTCTCCATATGAAGTAAAAGACACACGTGGACTCTCAAGAAAGAGGAAAATCTCCAAATCTGAACAATTGGTGAATATTGATTCAGATGCTTTAGACTGTGATGAGGGGACAAAGACAGACAGTGAGTCTTATGACAGTAAACCTGCTGATGACACTGAAATAGCCGACATTTCTCAAAGGCTGAATAGCCCAACAGAGCCTCCAAGTGAATCTGTGGTGGATGAAGATCGGTCAGATGAGGAAAGTGAATTGGTGAGATTTGTCATCTGTATCCGGACATAAATAATAACTGACTGAGTAACAAAAGGGGCTTTCAACCCAATAGGTCTTCACCAGGGTATTCACTTTTATGTAACAAAATTTGTGGGGCTTTGTAGCTTGCAGAAATACCCCCCTTCTTTCAACTACCCCAAAACCTATAGCAGCAAAATGTGAAACTCCAAACAAATATTGATGGTAAAATAATTTTAGGAAGGAATTCCTTTCTCTTTCCCAGCTGCTTTCCATTGTTGTTTCTCTCAAAAATTATTTCAAAGTTAGACAGGCTTTTGCTACTCTGTAGAGATTGCAGGTATTTGTAGCAGAAAATTTTACCATAGAACTGTGATTTGTTGCAATACTTCTTATTTCCTTTCCCCGGCCGTAAGTGGGAAGGTCTGACAGCAACCTGCGGATGGTCGTGGGTTTCCCCTGGGCTCGGCCCGGTTTCCCCGCCACAATGCTGGCCGCCATCGTATAAGTGAAATATTCTTGAGTACGGCAGAAAACACCAATCAAACAAATAAATAAATAAATAAAATTTTTGTCTCTTTCAGATAGCTGTGAAAGCAGGTATGTACAAAAATGAGAAGTGCATTAAAAGAAAAAAGTCTTTTCACAATGTTCATCTTACATCATAATGAGAGAAATTTTAATCTCCATATACACCGAGTACCGAGACTCTACAGGATGTACTTGTATGTTAAAATGAGTTTATGTGTCAAGTTCTGTGTATTTCCATCTGTGTCATTCAAGTAAAGAATAGAAACTATGGGAAACTTGTTACATAGATAGTTTAAAGGCTGTTTCAGACAATCTGAAATATTGTTTGTTTGTTTTTTTTTTTTCACCCAGAACTATCACAGATGTCATTTGAGGAGCTGCAGCAGCTACAAGAGAAGCTTGGGATGAAAGTGTAAGTCTCTCAGAGTTGTCTCCCTTGGTTTGAGCTCTCATGCTGGAGATTTCATGTTGCTCCAAATTTTTTTTTAGATGGATAACTCCTGTGTTCATTTTTCATTAATGTAGTTTTATTTCCTTTTACTTATCATACATGGAAGATAAGTAAACAATCCACGCCCTCTGCATCGTGTTAAAAGACATGGGCATATATTATCCACTTTTATTAGAATCGCCAAAGTTTGGTGATTTCAATCAAGAGCCCGAAGTTGCAAAACAAGATCATTATATGTGTCATTTTGTGATTGTGAATCTAATTTCTTGCCTGATCACAATGACCTTGCTTTAAAATATAACAGGACAGTGGTATAATAATTGATAATAAACAGTGTAGAGTTGCATGTTATATTTTTATCACCTAATTCCTGTACGTGGGAAGGTCTGACAGGAACCTGCGGATATTTGTGTGTTTCCCCTGGGATTTGGATGAGATTTGTACAGGTCTCAGATCTGAAACTATCATATTAACTGTTGTCCATTTCTAGCTGTTCATAATTTAGCTGTAATATGTTTAACAGTTTTCATCAGGTGATGCATGGGAAAGCCTCCACATCAGGAAAGAAACCCACCAGAGAAGAAAAATCGGTTTTTAGAAGGGAGAGCAAAAGCATGTAAGTAAAGATTTACTGCTGTTCACTTCCAGATTTCATGCACATCTGTGATCTATTATTTAGTAATTCATATAAATAACATAAACAAGGATTTTTCTTAATATCAGTAATATAAGAAATTACTATGTACTGACTTTGCTTTATTTATTTTATATTCTCTTGTTAATATCTCTCCTATGCTTACTTGAATTATGCAACTGTATCTTGTTCTATCTCTTTTGTGGTTATCTGACTCATGTACTTGTCTCTTGTTTTATCTCTTCTTTGGCTACCTGAATTATGTTTCTTGTTTTATCTCCTTTGGTTACCTGGGTTAGAGTGGTAAATGTACCTGGATTGAAATGCTACATGTACCTGTCTATTGTTTTATCTCTTAGGTGGTTACCTTAATTATGTCCCTGTCTCTTGTTTTATCTCTTCTGTGTTTACCTGAATTATGTACCTGTCTCTTGTTTAATCTCCTCTGTGGTTACCTGACTTATGTGCCTGTCTCTTGTTTTATCTCTTCTGTGGTTACCTGAATTATGTACCTGTCTCTTGTTTTATCTCTTCTGTGGTTAACTGAATTATGTACATTGTACCTGTGTCTTGTTTCAGCTCTTCAGTGATTGTCTAACTTGTGTAACTGTCTCTTGTTTTATCTCTTCTGTGGCTACCTGACTTGCGTACGTGTCTCTTGCTTTACCTCCCCTACATTTACCTGACTTGTGTACCTGTCTCTTGTTTTACCTCTCCTACATTTACCTGACTTATGTACAGTATCTTGTTTTACCTCCCCTACATTTACCTTACTGGTGTACCTGTCTCTTATTTTATCTCTTCTGAGGTTACCTGACTTACATACTTGTATCTTATTTTACCTCTCCTACATTTACCTGACTTACGTACGTGTATCTTGTTTTATCTCTTCTGTGGTTACCTGGCTTACATACTTGTATCTTATTTTATCTCTCGTACATTTACCTGACTTATGTACCTATCTCTTGTTCTACCTCTCCTACATTTACCTGATTTACGTGCTTGTGTCTTGTTTTACCCCTCCTACAGTTACCTGACTTATGTGCTTGTGTTACCTCTCCTACATTTACCTGACTTACGTGCTTGTGTCTTGTTTTACCTCTCCTGCATTTACCTGACTTACGTACTTGTATCTTGTTTTACCTCTCTTACGTACTTGTGTCTTCTTTTACCTCTCCTACAGTTACCTGACTTGCTTGCTTGTGTCTTGTTTTACCTCTCCTACATTTACCTGACTTATGTGCTTGTGTCTTGTTTTACCACTCCTGCATTTACCTGACTTACGTGCTTGTGTCTTGTTTTACCTCTCCTACATTTACCCGACTTACGTGCTTGTGTCATGTTTTATCTCTCCTACAGTTACCTGACTTACATGCTTGTGTCTTGTTTTACCTCTCCTACATTTACCTGACTTACGTGCTTGTATCTTGTTTTACCTGACTTACGTGCTTGTATCTTGTTACAGGCCTATGGAGATTACATCAAAGAAGAGAGTATCCAGATTTAGACATGTGATTCCAACCAAGAAAAGGGTGTGATTTATTTCTATTTTGGAGTGATTGTAATTGTAAAGTAAAGTCAGTTGTAATGTTAAATATTTTATTGTCAGTGTTTAATCTTTTTGAAGAGGATTCATTCCATTTAAGGGCTAAAGTTTGTTGGAAACAGCCTAAGGTCTCACATTAACAGACATTCAGGAAATCAATGTGGTGTATTCAGCTGACTTGTACTCCAGTTTGATGATAATAGTAATATATGGGTTAATGGATCTATGATATGGGGATATTTCTATCCTGACATTCTATCAGGAAACTCAGTGGTGTAATCATTCTATGGCCAGCTGTCACATAAACAACCAAAATACAAGTCATTCATAAACATTTAACCGGTCTAGATTTGATTTATGCTTTTAGCAATGATAAAGTAAATGATTAAAATATCTATGGAGCTGTGATAAGGCAACCAGGCCTCAGGTTGAGGAATGGTTGTGGGGCAGTCCGTTGCAATTTGATGAGATCTTCGGGAAATCTATGACTCCAGATTTGATAAAGGGTCAAGGGCAAAGTATGAGGTATTCATGAGAGGTCAGCGGCAAAGGATGAGATACTCATAAGAGGTCAGGAGCATAAGATAAGACATTCATGAGAGGTCAGTGGCAAAGGATGAGATACTCATGAGAGGTCAGGAGCATAAGATAAGACATTCATGAGAGGTCAGTGGCAAAGGATGAGATACTCATGAGAGGTCAGGAGCATAAGATAAGACATTCATGAGAGGTCAGTGGCAAAGGATGAGATACTCATGAGAGGTCAGTGGCAAAGGATGAGATACTCATGAGAGGTCAGGAGCATAGAATGAGATATTCATGAGCAGTCAGGGGCATAAGAAGTCTCACTCATTCATTGTTGTTTTTCCATAGGTGATCCGTGACCCCAGATTTGATGAGAGGTCCGGGGCGTATGATGAGAAGCTCTTCAAGAAGTCTTACTCGTTCATTGAGGATGTCAAAGAGCGAGAGAGACAGGTGGGAATTGACTATGAAACCTCATCATTAGGGGTACACAGTTTGGCTGAGTGTGCTGTCATCACACACACAACAATGGGGGACTTTGTGTTGTCTTGTCAACACACAGAGACCTATCATTGTTTATTCTATTGATTAGTGTTTGACACTGTTAAGAATTGATTCTTTGAGAAGCATTTAGAAGTTGAGAGTATAACATCACACAGTTTGTACATGGATAACAACTTCTGATTTATTTCAGTGCAACATTTCGATGTACGTCCTAACATCTTTGTCAACAATGTGAGAATGTACATCAAAATGTTGTACTAAAAAAGTCAGAAGTTGTTATCCATGTACAAACTGTGTGATGTTACTGTTAAGGGTGTTTCTCGTCATACCTGTATGTGACAGTGATCAGGTGTGTGGGTAGTGGGGAAAGCTGTCTATAATGTGAAAGTTCCTTTGTATGTATAGTAGATGACCTGTACTTTGATAGAAGCTTTCTCCAATTAATCACAGCCGACTTAGTTTAAAAAGTTCCATGATGTTGTATGTGAGTTACTGTAACTAATTTCAGTACTACATATACATGCATATGCTGGAATAAAAGCTTGTCACTGAAGTTGATTAATACCAGTGAATTCCTGTCTCTGGTTTAAAGGGATATAACGCCGAAAGAATCAGAATTTTTATGTTGGCTCAGATAAATACAAAAATGAGTTGCATTTGACTCCTAATTAAAACTCCTGGACCTATATTTTCTGAACAATGTAAATTGAGAGAATTATGGGGGGAAATCTGTCATTGGTCTAAACCGTCCATCTGACGAGAACACGTGCAAACGAGGGAGAGCAGAATCCCACAATGCAACATTTGCTCATGGATCGGACATGTAAACATTACGATGGATTGAGATTATGTAGATGACATCTAAAATAACAGCACGTTTTTCAACATCGGCAGTGTGTCCCTTTAATGCTGTCTGCTGGGGCATTATGTCTGGAGGTGAACCATATTTGTATCAAGAAGCAGCATTTTTCCCGGGTTTAGCAAGGTTCCAAACCACCTGTAGACCAAAAACTAGCACAGCATGATAGGAAAGGTATTAGCATCAGTAAATTAGATTGTGAGAAATACCGCCTGACTGTGATACTTTTGCTTGTCTTATTACATTCCTATAATTTGTGATTCCAGAAATTAAAAAAACAGCTAAACAAGGCAAAAGATGCTGAGGCAAAAGCAAAGATTAAATCCCTGTTGAACAGAATGGTAGGTACATTCTATAAAGCTGTCTATTTGTTTGTTCTGTAAACTTGATTTTCTTTGCAAGCTTTATGAAATATTAAAATTTGAAGTTTCAATGCAGAGACTCTTGCATTTGTTTGATGTACAACCAGGCTTGTTTTTTCATAACACTGTTTATCTTTTACAACTGTGATATATTTTTATCTACAGGGTCTTGACAGCTATAAACCATGCATACATGGTAGGAAACAATGACCTGTAATTTCATGCAAAAACAGTTGAAATATTTCTTTTGTAAGGAGGGTATTAGAAGCTGAAAGGATGGTTCTAATCACCTCACTTTTTTACCCCTAGGCCACTGTTGTAGCAGTTACTGTCTGTCCATCCATCTGTCGATTTGGTTCGTCCTTCATTTTTTTGTTACCATGATATCTCCTGAAAAGTTTATCAAAAGTTTATCAGATTTACAGTTTCTGATGTGGAATAACCCTGTTGATTTCCAGGTACCTTGACCTGTTTTTTCACACCCATTTGGATCATTAAAATTAACTTTTATGAAGAGTTTGTCAACATTGTGTCACCAAACTTACACCACATTCACACTTTGTCATGGGGAAGAACCCGATTGATTTTCAGGAAACTATTTTTTCAAGGTCATTCAAGTCATGAAAGTTAAATTTTTTTTCACATCTCCTGAAATTTGTAACTAAAGTTTACTAAACGTACATAACATGTAAACCTAGACTGTAGATTAGCCTATATAATATTAATGTTTCATGACCATTTATTAGTCTATGTGGCCATGTGTCTGTTCATTGCTCGGTAAACACTCTTGCCCTTGAACCGTTGCCCTTGAACTGTAGTTCACCAAACCTATTGCACTCTTATGCTTTTGTCATGAGGAACCCTAGTGATTTTTAGGAACCTTGTCCTGTTTTTCCCCCCAATCTGTTCGTCCATTTCCTTGTAAATATTTTGACTTGAGGCTAAGGGATTTGGGGTGCATTGTTAAGTATTTTCTTTACTTTGTTTTTAATTATTTCCATATTTTTATTGTAATTGTAAGCTTTTGTGTTCTGCCTGGTCTTTTTCAAAGGGCCAACAACAGCAGGCTGAAGAGGCAAAGGCAAAGAAAGCTGAGAAGGAAAAAGAGTGGAACAAACGAGAAAAAGAACTTGTAGCACAAGGAAAGAAACCATTCTTCTTAAAAAAGTGTAAGTTTTGGGTGATCAAGCCAGTTTTCTTTATCACTGAATGTGAATGATGGTACATTATTACCTGGATCTGGCCACAGCTCATCAGCCTCAGACCAGTAAGACCACAGAGGCACAGCTATTTCCCGGCAATCAGGCAGTGTGCCAGTTATGGATGAAAGGTGGTGGTTTACGTTGATTCTTTAACCTTTTCAAGCGCCTCTGTAACAAATAGTTTGAAACATTCGGAGAAACCTGTGGGGTGTATAGAACTAATTTGCTCAGTTTTATAAAGCTTGCATGTTCAGTGACACAGACGAGTGAGTTTGGCATCATTTTGATAATAATTACATTCTTAAATTCCACTGGAAGAAAGTGCTTTAGTGGTTGAAAAGTTTGAAGATTTGCAGTACTCCAAGCACTTAGATGTGAAAAAATTATGAAACTTGCGCTGAAATAAGTTTGTGAAATGTTTTTCCAGAAGGATAGTTTTGAGGAGAGAATTAACCATCAGTGACTCGTCAAATCTTGGTGTTCTCCTGTTTTCTCCACCCATAATACTGTCTGCCATCGTTTAAGTGTTAGATTCTTGAGTGATAGATCCCTATGAACGTAATAAGAGCCCAGTTTCACAATTGGTTTATGTTTTACATTGTAGCTTTTTATTTCAAGGTTTATTTTAATATTACATGGATCATTGATTTTCAGCGGACAAACGTAAACTAGAGTTGGCGGAAAAATACAGAGAGTTGAAAAAGTCTGGAAAACTTGAGAAGTACCTGAGCAAAAAGAGAAAAAAGAACTCACAAAAAGAGAGGAGGAAAATGTTGAATTGAGAAACAAATACGACAGTGGTAGGACTGCCAGTGGGCTATTATTTCAGCACTAGTCCACTCATGTTTACATCATACACTTTTCCATTCACTTGATGTGTTTTTGGAATGGAATCAATGATACCCATCAAATACTAAAGGCAAAACAGATCATCGACATTATTGGTATTATAGGTTGCCTGGCTCTAATTTTTCACGTTGATTAGATCCTGAAGCTTCGATGTTTGATGAACAAGACGGTGAACCTCTCGCTCAGCTATATGTATTTTTTTTTGCATTTCATGATAGGCGGAAGATAATTTATAAGCGTGGCAGATGATCTGTCAATCGTGTCAGAGAGGGACAGTGGGTTAGAAAAGTGAATTTTGGGTTATAACTTACAGTGCAATAGTTTGTGAGAACTCAGGTGTGTTGTAGAGCGGTGGATAAGAACTAGATTGAGCTGTATGGATCAGGCGTTGAGGAATGAGTTGTGGAGTTGTTAGTGAGTACATACAACCAGGGGTTCATTCCTTTCGTCTAACAGCCTCTGGTGGCAGATTCAGTGACCACCTGAGGACACAGGATAATGTCACCATGTTCCGTATGTCGCGTCAAGTCGCGTGAATGAAGACGCTACAATACACTCCACCGACCACCGACGTCAGCTACTACCTCCCCCAGTAGCCACTGGGGAGTGAATGGAGCGGACCCCAGTATGAAGTATTTGGGGTCGTTGTGAAACGATGATAATGGCAATCTGTGGATCTAAATTATGGGCAGTGATACTGAGATGTCAAACCAGATTTTGTCCATTTTGGTACAATAGATGTTGTGCACTAAATAAGCTTTCATGTCCATTGCTGTACATCTGATGTATCTTTAAACGTTTCTCGTATCTGCGTGGTCTTACACGGAGCTCTGCGGAGGCCATTTGCACCCTACAATATGGTACACACCTTGAGCTTGTTTTCTGGGAAAAACATTGTTTCAGTCTTGCGAAAGATTGGTGGACTGCCTCATGTTCCTTCAGTCATTAATAGATGAGTGCGATCAAATAAATGAATGGACAGCAAAATACCGAAAGGTCCTGCATGTGGCGTGTACATATCTCGCCTTGTAGCGTTAGTTAGATTCTGCGTGTTGTGTGATTGTATCACAAGTTGTGGCAAGGTTATTCCATCAAACGCCATCACTCCAAGTTTCTTAAGCTTTACAATGAGTATAATTCTCTTGTAAGTAAATATTTGAGATTTGAATACTGATTTCACTCAGTGGCCTGAAACGTACCTTGCGTCTTTCCAACATCATTGAAAACTGTTGACTGCTTCTCTTTACATGATTCCGTCCTTCTTTCGTACCCTTATGTACTTGCTTAGTTCTTTGGTGATTTGTGTTGTACGTCGTTTTTGGAATTCACCTGGGATGTCTTTGTTGGTTGACGGCTGGTATACGTAGGTCAGTTTCAAAGAATAGATCAATCCATGTTTCATACAGGCTTATATGGAACTCAGAGGATGATCATAGATGGAATGTGTTCCGTACTTGTTTTTATTTCCATTTCATTTATTTGATTGGTGTTTAACGAAGTACATTTCCACTGTATATGTACACTGTACATGTATGCTGTATACATGACGGCGGCTGCCAGGATTATATGTCGAGACAACAAACCTTGCAGTGAAACCGCGAAAGCTCAGGTGGATTCGAACACGCCCCCTCATTGATGAATGGCGAGCTAGTCGCAGCGAGCCGACACTCCAAACATCTGATCCAGTGAGGCCCCTATCACAACATTGAAAGAATGTCGTCATAAAACATAAGCATGTGTTTCAAGTCTAAAACATAGATTCACATCGAAGGATCCCAATAAAACTGACAATAGCACATCAGAGCCTTTGTCACTGACTTTCTGAGTGTTTTGAGTATACGTAAAATCTTTGGATGTCATGGAATTTAATTCTTCATTGTCCATTTCTCAAAAACTGTATCCCACAACATGGTATACTGACATATTGTCTGATCGGTGTGGGGGATGTAACGGGACGATACACGGTGTGTGGGGGGTTAATTTTGGTTCAAGCCCAGCTCATGCTGGATTTCTCTCCAGTGAGACGTGAGAAAGACGGCTAGCAGCCTGCGGATGGTCGTGGGTTTTTTCCCACCCTTATACTGGCAAGCGTCATGTAAGTGAAATATTCTTGACTACGGCATAAAACACCAATCAAATAAATAAATTCAACCTTTGACTTGGATTGGCCGGCATGGCTGTTTTGCGGACGTTGGTGACAATGTTCGATCAACAGCTCTCCAATATGAGCTTACCAAAATATATTGAGTTTACCAATATGGAATGCACATTGAGCTTGCCCTGTGGGTGAAAATGTGTAACAGGTGGGAACACACTTCTGTGTGTCCTTTTCCTTGTTTTTCCTGAGCACTCCACCAGACTTGCACCACACTTATACTTCATCCCTCTGTCCGTCTTCTTAACGCGCTCATGAATCTCCTGAACAGTTTACCCCAAGTTCACCAAACTTTAACCACACTTATACTTCATCCCTCTTTCCCTCTTCTTAACGCGCTCTCTCATGAACAGTTTACCCCAAGTTCTCCAAACTTAAACATTGTCATGCGGAATTGATTGTCAGAGGCCTTGACCTATTTTTGCGATATGCTAGTGGTCATTAGAGTTAAATTTTATGAAAGGTTTGTTAACAGGATAGGTTGAAACTAAAGTTTATCGCACATGCCTAATATGTAAACCCATGCATGTAGACGAACCCTTTTAAATTTCAAGGTATCCTAGCCAATCGTTGGTCTGTTCATCTGGCTGATCATTTCCGGATGAACACTTTCTCTTGAACAGTTGAACTGACACTTTGTCACTTGGAAGAACCCTATTGATTTTCAGCGACCGTATGCTATTTTTGTTCGTGCCTGTCCATTTCTTTGTAAAGATTTTTAACTTTTGAACCCATTCCCTCGCATACACTTTTTAACAGTCAGGATACAACAGTTGCACTTAGTCACACGGATAATCCATTTTGAATTTAAGCAACCTTGGCCTAATTTTCTAGGTCATTGGGTGTCAATAAAAATTAATTTAATTTTACGAAAGACTTGTAAACTTGAAATTTGTGACAAAAATTTGTTAATTAAACTCGCATGTCATGTACATCTAGGCTTGTGGACGAAATGTTCACAGTTTTTTTCTCCAACAGTTCAACCCAAGTTCACCCAATTTACACCTTGTCGTAATTAAGGACCCTTTTGATATGAGTGACCTTGGCCTTCTTTTGGATTTGTATTAAATCATTTCCTCCTGAAGCAAGAATCCACAAGGGAAGTTTCCTTGAAATATACCAAGAAGTTGTTACCTATTCGAAAGTGCTATCGTATTGAAAGGATTATTGTCCAGATTTACTATTTATTCACAATTAGCTACCCCTATATATACTGTTAAGTTGAGAGTAAAATATTATTAAAAGAGTACATTAATCTGCGTAATATGGCACTTAAAACCACTAGATAAATGAGGCTGGTTTTATGCCTTTTTTTCGTCAACACTCGGCAGTCTCCGCCAAATTACGTCATACAAGTCCAACCTTTACGAGCTGTCAGAGCTTCGTTATTTAGTTAAGTTAAGAAAGCTAAAAGAATGAACTGTGCCTGCTCTCGTCAGTTTACTGTTGAAAGTTACGACAGGAATGCAACTGAATCCACAGCGGCACCTGCACACATTGACTATAAATTACTATTTACAGAACTGAAAACAGTAAATTTCTGTCCACTAACGCCGATGTACACTGTAGGCATAGGCTATCAGGAATGCTGCCAATAAAATGTAGCGCTAGTTGTCCTAGCAGATTAGAATCCCTCTGGGAGTAAAATGATTTATTGTGAAGCGGACAGCGGGAATGAATAGAAAATAAATGCGGAAGTATATTTGTTTCTGTGTATCTAGAATCCATTTCGAAAATGACATAGCTTTGATACGAATTCCCAGGCTATTTAGGCCAGCTAGACTTGGGTGGGCCATCTATGACGTCAGCCGCTGTACTTGTTAAAGGAGAAGAACATTTAAATATCAGTCAAATACCGTTGTAAAGAGTATGCATTTCCTCGCAGGTGCATGCCGTGAAAAAAATTCTAATATGTACCTCAAGTCGATAAATTATAAAGTGAGCATCAAAATCCGCCGTGGGCGTCTCCATTTTGCCTAAGAAATAGTCCTGAAGTCTTCTGTGTTCGGAGGAGAATTGCCGTCGGAAACCGCCGAAGTGCAGTTCGTACATTTCCGGTAGAACTCTTCTTCCCAGAAGGTAGCGAACAGTACAGTTCGTTTTCCACTTGACGATCGGGAAACCGAAATGTTGGATGTAGGTTCCGAGATTACACAAACAAGCCGGCAGTTTTAACGACTCTCATTGGCTGAGAGGCAACACACCCACAGCATAAATTGCAGGGTGTTAGAGATGGAGGACGCGATGGACTCGCCGATTTATGCCAGCTTTGCCATTTTCAGGCTTTACGAGCATGGCGAGGTAAATCGCAAAATTATGCAGCAGGCACCACCAGATAGAAAGAAAATGTGCTCTTTTCAGCCTATAATGTCATGTTTTTAAGCTTTCTTCTCCTCAAAAGTATAAATTGTCCTTTTAGGTATCCAAAGCGGTATTCTGTACCGATGTGGCAAAAGTGGCACTGAATGATTTTCCTTAGACCAATCAATACTTGGCTGGTATACAGCTCACCTTGACCTTCGTTAAGCGCCTGCTGCCTGGACACCTATACCTATTGACGCTTCGCCATGTGCTCAACCTTAGTTCATTATTTATTTACCGAGGACCTGGCTAACTGACTAGACTACAATTAATATGGCTTGGGGACAAGAGAGCATCATGAGCTTGAGATGAAGCCCTATGTGCTGATTACCTTGAGCGTGTTTCCAAATTTTGACGGTGTTTCGTCACCATGTATGCAGGTTTATAGGCCAGTATGGACCCGTCAGACAATATACATGTTTTGGTAAAGCAATTGTTCAGTATTCTTTTGTGTAAATTGTTCTGGTATTTGACAGGTGTTTTACGCCGTACTCAAGAATGCTTCACATCTACGACGGCGGCCAGCATTATGGTGGGAGGAAACCGGGCAGATCCCGGGTGAAACGCACGACCATCCGCAAGTTGCTGAAAGACCTTCCCAGGTACGGCCGGAGAGGTGTTCTTGTAAAAATGATCCCCTCGAAATCTGCTGTTATCAGCGTTGACATATCCCCAAATCAGCCCCCTCTCTACCACCACCCCGTCCCTCCTCCCACAACTCACCCCTTCCACCACTCACCCCTCCTACCACTCACCCACAGTAGATGATACGTTTAATCCGCTGACATTCCTAATAATAGCACATTTCATCAATATCTGATATTGTTAATATGACGATATCTGTGACAGAATAATGTTTGCCATATGTTGTCAGTAGTCGATTGTGTACAACGATCATCAGCCTGTCGACGGCACCCACATTCACAATGTGGCGATCAATCTATTTAACCTGCGGCAAAATGAATTAAAAATATTCGGACCTCTTGACATTTGAACAGTTATATAGCTCAAGTGTTCAGTGTCTATCGATTACGGTTGCGTCTGGTTTTCCCAGGTCTCCATTGATCACATTTTGACTTAATCAACAAGCCCCCTCCCCCGGGGTTTATGATATAGTAGACGTATAGGCAACCCGAATAAGATACATTGGCTTGGAAAAGTGTAACCGGAAATAACTTTAGCTGTGGGTTTATAGCAGGGAGAATGGAAGCGTGGATCGATATGCACGGCCGGGGAGCTCTGTTACCACACAGAAACCCACTCGTGAAATTCGATTTACCTATATTCCTGCTCTATTCTGCTCAATCTTCTTGCTCTACGGAACTGCTGGAGCTATACTATCTATAGACCATCAGTGAGCACGCATGGTCTTCCCAAGTAGCCCTGAATACACGCATATTTATATACAAGAATGCATTTACGGGATGCATGTCCCCTAAAGCTGTTGGTGTATTCTCTGAAATGATACATAAAGTTAAGCCAGCGGGTGTTGTATACAGGACTACCTATCCACCGGTTTGTGTACGTACGCGTCCATTCTCGTGGATGACACAATAATGACAACGTGTGGGCGTTGATCCCCGTATCAGCTATTCCTTACACCCATACTGTCCACACTATGTAAAACATATACAGGATCGCATAAGCTTCACCGTAATCAGCCACAGCTATCGTTGTCGATACAGCCATTAACCGTATCATCGTAATGGGCACACCAATTAGCCGTCATGTGCATCTTCCAGTCTGATGTTCCCGTCACCGTATGCATTCAGTTTGTCTTGAAACTTTCCGTCAGCTTCATCATCTGCGTTATGATGCCCTGGCCACTCCTTTGATTTGTGTTGTCTCCAAGGTGAGTACTGGTTGTTGCGATGTTCTGGTGAATGCGTGTCCCTCTCTGACTGAGTAAATCCATGCAGTCAAAATATTAATCCGTTAATTTTAACATTTTCAGTTCGTGAAAAATTCTATGGGAATTTTTATACCCTCCAGTATATGTACTATAAATGGAAATGATGTCTTTAGTCACTCGACACCAATACATTTCCGGACATGGCAGAAGGAAATTTCGTGGCTTATTCCATAGCTTAACTAGCTGAAAGTTACGTTTTGAGTAGAACTATAGTCTGTTTGTTTTAGCCAGTCGCCTATCTTCAGCTGTCTGTAAAATCAGTCATACTCGCCATCAAAATTGTCTTTCGCAATTGTCCTGTAACACAACAAGCTTTACACACTGATATGTTGCAATCAAATCATAAACGTCTGTTAACGTTTGCAAGGGAAATGCAACCAGTGCACAATTTCTGATACGCCAAGAAATCATTGCCTACTCTATTTAAAAGCGTACGTATCCTGTGATATCTTAGTAGGGCTTTGAGTCCGTCCATATCTGAAGCATGCTAAATATGTACAAAGATATTCGCTTTGTGTCAGTATAGCTAGGCCTTCACATGTACAAAGATATCCGCCCGTTGTCAGTATGGTTAGGTCGCTGTGAGTTCAAGTCCAGCTCATGCTGGCGGCCGTACGTGAGAAGGTCTGTCAGCAACCTGCGGATGGTCGTGGGTTTCCCCCGGGCTCTGCCCGGTTTCCACCCACCATAATGCTGACCGCCGTCGTATGAGTGAAATATTCTTGAGTACGGCGTAAAACACCAATCAATCAATCAGTATGGTTAGGCCTTCGCATGTACAAAGATATCCACCCGGTGTCAGTATTGCTAGGCCATCACATGTACAAAGATATCCGCTTGGTGTCAGCACGGCTAAGTCTACACATGCACAAAGATATCCACCCGGTATCTGTATAGCTAGGTATTCGCATATACAAAGATATCCGCTCGGTGTCAGTATAGCTAAGCATTCATGTGTACAAAGATATCCGCTCGGTGTCAGTACGGCAAGGTCTACACGTACAAAGATATCCACTTTGTGTCAGTATAGCTAAGCCTTCACATGTACAAAGATATACGCTTTGTGTCAGTACGGCTAGGCCTACATGTGTACAAAGATATCCGCTCTATGTATGTACAAAGATATCCAATTTGTGTCAGTATAGCTAAGCCATCACATGTACAAAGGTATCCGCCCGGTGTCAGTATGGTTAGGCCTTCGCATGTACAAAGATATCCACCCGGTGTCAGTATGGCTAGGCCTTCACATGTACAAAGATATCTACCTGGTGTCAGTACGGTTAAGTCTACACATGAACAAAGATATCCACCCGGTGTCTGTATAGATAGGCATTCGCATGTACAGAGATATCCGCTCGGTGTCAGTACGGCTAGGCCTACACGCGTACGAAGATATCCGCTTTGCGTCAGTATGGATAGGCCTACAATGACATCACAAGTGGGAAAGTTTTGGAGCCTGGCGTTGAGCAACATTAAAACAAATAAATAAACTTGGATGTCAACTAACTATAAACGTGTATGTGCTGTACTTTAAAAATGTATGGGATGGACCCATCAATTCATCTCTTCATCTGGAAACAGCCGCCCCGTCTACCGGAGGCATTGGGGAAAGCATAGGCAGCAAAGTGCCACGCATTACAGTAACTCAGTCCATATTGACTTACAACAGAACTGTACTTATTGTAAAACTGAAGTAACTTTGTAAAGAAGTTTGATAGAATATCCTTGACACACTGATGTTTGCAGTAAGAACTTGAGCCGTTAATTGAAATTGTCACACAATACACGGGATCGAACAAATGCGACGCCATACGTACGCGCCATATGTACACGCCGTACGTACACGTCATGCGTAAGCGCCATATGCAGGGCCCTTTGGTATATTGGTATCCATCTCCCACCATAATGCTGGCTGCCGTCGTATAAGGGAAATATTCTTTAGTACGGCGTAGAACACCAATCGAATAAATAAATATTGGTATCCAAGTGAGGATATTTTACAATGTCAGAATTTTATCATGAAGTTGGTATGATGGGAAACCGTTGTGGTTTTAATACAGATACACGTCCAAGTGAGATGTAACATCTCGAGAGGCTGTGGTTTCCCTAAAATCCAGTGAGGGTGGATATGTATCTTTTACAGACTGTGCTACATGCAGATTATTTAACGCTAGCACAGTGCCTTCTAGTGAATTATGATTAAGATCGAGGGGTAATTGTCCCTTTTGATTTAAAACAATGTGAACACCGAGGACGGTAGGATCAGCCTTCACCTGGAAATGTAATTGTCTTCTGACTAATGTAGAAGAAAGGACAGGGGATTGTATTTTTTGCCCCCACCAACCATCGTCCAGCGTTTGGTGATGTTTTCTGCACACACACTGCCATCGCCCAGCGGACTGACGGTTTGGTGATGTTTTCTATACACACTTCCATCGCCCGCCGGAATGACGGTTTGGAGATGTTTTGTGTATATACTGCCATCGCCCGCTGGAATGACGGACGGTTTGGAGATGTTTCCTGTACACACTGCCATCGTCCACCGTAATGATGAACAGTTGGGTGATGTTTTCTGTACACAGTGCCATCGTCCAGAGGAATGACGATTTGGTGATGTTTTCTGAACACACTGTTATCGTCTACCGGAATGACGGTTTGGGGATGTTTTCTGTACACACTGCCATTGTCCACCGGAATCACGGACGGATTGGTGATGTTTTCTGTACACACTGCCATCGTTCACCGGAATGACGGACGGATTGGTGGTGTTTTCTGTATAATCTGCCATCGTCCACCGGAATGATGGTTTGTGGATGTTTTCTGTACACACTGTAAGGGCAACATTGCCATTTTGTAGAAAATCATTAAAACTTTAAAAACTTTGGGTGAGAGCGCAACTGGCCTACATTTTGGTGACCCGTAACTAGCCAGTTATATATACCGTAGATTTCTCTGGTGAATGTTGGCGTTCCTGTGGTATATTGACGGACGAAAGACAACCCTGACTGCGGTTTTAATCCCTGGGATCAGTTGTGAAATTTTGTATTAAAAGTCAAGACACTCTTAAATCGTGCTGCCAATAACACTCATGACATACAGAACCTCTGTCGTTAGGACGGCAGCTTACTAACTCTATCGTGTCATTTATACTGTGTGAATTTGTTCGGTCGACGTGGAGTTACAGAACACAAAACCAATTATTCGCGTTATTTTCGTGATGGACAATGTTTACTTTACACATCGACGCTCAAAAAAGATTCCCAGCAAGTATAAATTCGCAGTATAGCCTTGAGCACATTACATGCAATGACTGACATTAAATATTGAACGGTTGGGGTATTTGCGGAGAAGGCAAGCTCTGCCGCTTAATGATTGGGGCTAAATAAACAGGTCGCTTTGGCTTTGACATCTTTGTAGATACTCTATTTAGTTCCAAACTATTTGAATAATAATGGGTTATCGAATATTGGGTTTTAGCTTATAGTATTAACCTCATCGTTTGCCGAAAGGGTATATAAATGCCATATAGGCTGAACAGTATGCTGTGTATAAACCCAAGTATACACATGGGAGTCTGCAAATAGAAGTTTGCCGACCAGGACTTCCTCTTCGTAAAAGCTTAAAATGTAGGAGAATGGTTATCAAAGTCGTGGTTAATTAAATATCGTGGAGATCATCATGCCTAACACTCGACATCTTGGAGAAACTCCCGGTGGGAAACAGCAATGCTTCTGCTGTGTTATCCGTTCATCACAAGCTGAACTACCTGTAAGCGCCCATTGCGGCTTAAAAACTTGCCTTCTATAGTTCGGCTTCTTATGTCACTAAAAACATACTTTCTAGTGGTGTTTTCATACAGATTTGAGCTGGGAACAATTAATCTGCACAAGACTTCGTGAAATATTCATTTCCTGAAATATTCACAGTTCTACCCAAGTATTTGTTTGTTTGGTTTTTTTTTTGACTTTTTTAGACGTTTCAAGTGTCAGTGGAATGTTAATTGTGTGGATTAATTATTGACTACTAAAGACTGCTGGAGAAACACGCTGAGTACACCTGCAATCAATCGATGTCCATATTGATTTCAAATGTCAGAGGTTATCCTCAGAGCATTCTTGATTTTAATGCTGAGGAATTTTGTGTGTTAACTGTGCATAAGACGAATGAATGAATACTTATGGCTATAAAAGTTAATGAGTGACCACAAAGTCCACTCGGAAATGTTCAAACTTGTCAGCTAATGACGTCACTTAGGAAACAGCAATAATCTAAAGATGTGTTCATAAGGGGCGATTTGTCCATTCAACTCGTCGAATTCTTTGAAAATTAACAACAATTCAGACGATGCAAGTCGATAAGTTGAATTCTACGGGTCGACTGGACAGTCGTGCCGTGAGAACGGGGCTTATAGCGGTCGTTATGCGCCATCTAACACGGCAAGTCATGTCAGCTTTTTGTTTGCATTCCGCTCCCATTCTAACTAAGATTCTTGTGATCTAAACTGTCTCTTTGTCGTCGTTTACAGTGTGCTAGTTATCTACTTTTGGTAGCTTTTGTGTTTTCAGGCCATATAGGATCAACAAAATGTTGCTGTTTTCCTGTTAAGTAAAAGTAAATGAATTTGTTCATTCTTTCGGTCATAGGGGTAATGATATCCATGTGGCCAACCGACGGCCTGTAAGATTTGGGCCACACAAGATGCATGGCGCCTTTTACTCAGACACGAAATACCGTACTGCATGTATTAATTCAGGCATGTGGTTATACGCACACGTGATGCAGAACAATTTAAAATTTAATGCCATCATAAACTGTGTTTGTGATGTAGATGTATTTCAGCACCAAAGAAGAAAGTTGGCACAAGCTCAGTAATATGATAGTGATAGTGACATCACGCATATGAACTGAGTTTTCAAATTTATATGAGCTTAAGATAAATAACTAATGTTGTGGTTTTGTGTACAAATTTAACCTATAACTGCGACATAACTGAGAATTGTACATTTCATCAGCACTGTGGGCCAGTGCCGTAATAATGGGATACTAAATGGGATACTAAATACTATAACGTACATGCATATATAGGTTAATTTACTGTGCAATAAAAACGCGTTCAAAGATACCCAATTAGCAAGTCATGAAAATGGCACTGTAAATGGTTTAATTTTGCTTAACAGGTTCAAACTGATGGAATTAATGGTAGAATGAATCAAAACGTGAAACAAAATCGTTCTCAGTTTCACATTGCGCTGAACATATTGCGTGTGGATAGGCCGTTATTTCTAAACACAAGGGTTTCGGATCATTTTTATCCAGTTTGCAGCCTTTCTAATATTTTGGCGAGATAAGGGCCAAAAGAGCATCCTGGAGGCCTGGTCACGCGAAAATATGTTGCTGTAACCGTGGAAGTTTAGTTCAGCATGCAACAGAGTGGGACCAGCCTCCAGGATGCTCAGTCCACCAGAAGAATGTGTTCAGTTCACCCGCAGAATGTGACCAGGCCTCCAGGATGCTCAGTCCACCAACAGAATGTGACCAGGCCTCCAGGATGCTCAGTCCAACAGAAGAATGTGACCAGGCCTCCAGGATGCTCAGTTCACCAGCAGAATGTGACCAGGCCTCCACGGTGCTCAGTCCACCAGAAGAATGTGACCAGGCCTCCAGGATGCTCAGTCCACCAGCAGAATGTGACCAGGCCTCCAGGATGCTCAGTCCACCAGCAGAATGTGACCAGGCCTCCAGGATGCTCAGTCCACCAGAAGAATGTGACCAGGCCTCCAGGATGCTCAGTCCACCAGAAGAATGTGACCAGGCCTCCAGGGTGCTCAGTGCACCAGCAGAATGTGACCAGGCCTCCAGGATGCTCAGTCCACCAGCAGAATGTGACCAGGCCTCCAGAATGCTCAGTCCAACAGCAGAATGTGACCAGGCCTCCAGGATGCTCAGTCCACCAGCAGAATGTGGCCAGGCCTCCAGGATGCTCAGTCCACCAGCAGAATATGACCAGGCCTCCAGAATGCTCAGTCCACCAGCAGAATGTGACCAGGCCTCCAGGGTGCTTAATCCACGAGCGGAATGTGACCAGGCCTCGGGGATGCTTAGTCTAACAGCAGAATGTGACCAGGCGTCCAGGATGCTTAGTCTAACAGCAGAATGTGACAAGGCCTCCAGGATGCTTAATCCACCAGCAGAATGTGACCAGGCCTCCAGGATGCTCAGTCCACCAGAAGAATGTGACCAGGTCTCCAGGATGCTCAGTCCACCAGCAGAATGTGACCAGGCCTCCAGGATGCTCAGTCCACTAGCAGAATGTGACCAGGTTTCGAGGATGCTCAGTCCACCAGCAAAATGTGACCAGGCCTCCAGGATGCTCAGTCTAACAGCAGAATATGACCAGGCCTCCAGGATGCTCAGTCCACCCGCAGAATGTGACCAGGCCTCCAGGATGCTCAGTCCACCAGAAGAATGTGACGAGGCCTCCAGGATGCTCAGTCCACCAGCAGAATGTGGCCAGGCCTCCAGGATTTCAGTCCAACAGCAGAATGTGACGAAGCCTCCAGGATGCTCAGTCCACCAGCAGGATGTGACCAGGCCTCCAGGATGCTCAGTCCACCAGCAGAATGTGACCAGGCCTCCACGGTGCTCAGTCCACCAGAAGAATGTGACCAGGCCTCCAGGATGCTCAGTCCACCCGCAGAATGTGACCAGGCCTCCAGGATGCTCAGTCTAACAGCAGAATGTGACCAGGCCTCCAGGATGCTCAGTCCACCAGCAGAATGTGACCAGGCCTCCAGGATGCTCAGTCCACCAGCAGAATGTGACCAGGCCTCCAGGATGCTCAGTCCACCAGCAGAATGTGACCAGGCCTCCAGGATGCTTAGTCCACCAGCAGAATGTGACCAGACTTCCAGGATGCTTAATCCAACAGCAGAATGTGACAAGGCCTCCAGGGTGCTTAGTCCACCAGCAGAATGTAACAATGTATAAAAAAATGTTTACTGTGCAAACTGCATGAATATATTCCATTTCTGGCTCCATGCAAGAATGAATGTTTGTTACAACATGGAGTCATGACGACTTTATTGTTGCGCCTTATATGGCTTATGTACAAAATGAACTGCCGTGTATGGCGAGCCTAGTCTTATCTATCATGTTTACCTGAGGTGAGTGTGAAATCTGAAATTTTTATATTTAATAATTTTGCTGCTTTAGCGACGCCATATTGCTGAAGCCAATAACTGTTGTTCGACGCATATACACTGGAGTCTGCGTGCTTGTGTGAGTAGGATTCAAACCCGCCTGTTTGGTTATAAAAGGCTTCGATATCCCTGGGAATAACGCCATCGACCATTCGACAGCGGAGGAACTAGAGAAGTAATGCGAAAGCAATGGTAATTCTGTATTCATGCGTCTTCCTTCTTCGCAAACTGAGTGCTTCCGGATTTTACACTGAGCCATTCGTTAGCTCACAGCATCCACACCAATAACCCTCTCGTTCATACCATCTACTTCATTAGCTGTAAATGCTTGGAAGACGTACAATGCCTCTTGGGCCGACAGATTTGGTGGGCCACAAAACAAATCGATGTGGGGATTAACAGATTCGCTAATGTGTACAAAGATCCCTCCATTCAGAATTGAATCCTTGCTATGTGCTGTTGTCGATGATTGGCAACATCAGGTATTAGTAAAACTTCCCATGGGCCAAAATGGATGGGTGTGTAATTTAATTATATTGCTCCATTGGCCCATTAGTCGTGGAACTTTTGGGAAAAATCATGATTTTCACCTTATGACAAATGTATATATGTTATCGTTTGGTGGCTTCGAAAGTCTTTCTGCTTCGTACTCTGCTGATATACGCTCCATGTTTTTCGTTATGAGTTGGCTTCTATTGTTGGACCAAATACCCTGACGATAAAACGCTCATCGCTGTTTGCATATTTGCATTTTTTGTCAAGGCATATGCGGGACAATATGCCCTTGAAATTAGTTAATACACGCGTTTTTTTTTTTTCACACTGCACGATGCCCAAGCGGAATTCTCAGCATAGAAAGATTCAACATCGCATCAGTTCATAATGACAGTCTTTCTGTTAAATAACAAAGAAAGATAGAAGGATATCTATTAAAACTGAGAAAGTAGACCAAAAAACACATAAGTGAGCAAGGATAGCTAAAGATAGCATTTTCAAAAAATTCAGTCAGCCTTTCGCATTATTATGCATACCCAGGTAGGTCTTTGGTTTGCTTCTAACATTGAGCTCTGTTTGTGGCAAATAAGTTATTTAGATAGCCACTGGACAACACATTCTGTTTGTTTTGGGGGAATGGGTATGAGCAAAAGCGGCCCCTGAGATGCGCTGAACTGTTTCAATGAAGACGTTGGTAGGAGATCGTATGTTCATCCAACAGCATACCTATATGTCTAAAGAACCTCAACCCTGATGGACGAAGCAGCAGGTTTGCATCGTACAAACGTACTCCATTTCATGAATATTTAAAGATGTTTGCTACTATAGGATCACGATCAGCCTGTTGGGTTGGTCGAATTCCCAAGGGCACGTTCACTCACGCGTGTTAATGCACAATGAATGCGCATGCACCGGGTGAGTAATAATTCATGGACGTTTTAGCGATCGAGTGCTACTGGTTAAAATATTAACGCCCACATCACTGACAACAAAATTTCGAAATTAATTAATGTCAAACATCTTCAGATATGCTTGTGGAAAGTCGAGACGGGTTCCGGAAGAATGTATTTGTGGGTGATAATTTTGGGGGAAGATCTTCTGCTTTAGAGCTTTACAACAATAATTGCCTAGTATAATAGATACAGGATCGTGGGCGTATCACGGGAGAATCGTAAACATGTTTGTACATGTATTTCTCGCACACCAGATCGACATCAGTCTGAAAGCATCATGTTACTACTCACGGTTACCATACAGTGTAAAACCAGCATCATCAGTCCCGATACATTGTTTTTCTAACAATATCCCCGAATGCTTTGATCTTCATTATTTACTTGTTTCTGTATGGGAATTGTCCGTTGTGAAGGTGCAGTATATACAGGTTACAGCTCCGTGACAGGTCAACAAGGTTCCCAATGAGCTTCTCTTCTGCATTAACCTGCTCTGAGAGTTAATCAAATAAGAACGAATTCATCTGACATCTAAACACTAGTATAATTTGAAAGTAGTTATTAGCCTGTTTTATATAAAACAGATATAGATTCGATGAATTCATACATTTATTTATTTAGCTTATTGGAGTTCAAAGCCCAAGTCTTGATCAATAGCCGTGCAATCTGCTGTAACGAGAGTGACGCTTTAAGTGAATGAGCCATGCAGTCAATTATTGAACGACATAAATAAGATTTTTCTTTATTTATTCCTACAAACTTTGCCGTTTTCCATGCCTGATCAATCATGCGTATAAAGCATAGAACACGCGCCGTCAGATGCATCCAGGCACAAGTCATGCATATAAAGCATAGAACATGCGCCGTGAGATGCATCCAGGCCCAAGAACACTGCACACTTCAGATTTTCCACAGAATCATCTTTCGGTGGGAAAACGAATGTCAGTATTTGGAAGAGAGTAATGTTGTGTAACAAGTTTTGTCTTAACTTCATATGAATAAATGGAGACAACAATAACGTTTATTTCTTATATTGGAGACCTCTGCCTTTCATATCCTCTATCTGGAAGTGTGGATCGAAATTAAGGGTTAATATAACATATCTGCCTGGCGCTAATGCAGATTGGAGTGGACAGTTTAACACAAGAGTAGCCACACCAATTGGGTTTCCTGAGCTTATATTCAGCTGCGGCTTATCAGGTGCCAGGCCTGTGCACCATCATGTAACTAATATTGATTAGTATGGATCTTATTGGAAATCAATGAAGAATGGAAACCCTACATTACCCCCGGGACTGGCAGTCTATAGTCAATTACAAGGGACAAGGTACCTAATGAAATGTCAATCGTACGGCTCAGACTGCGGCTGTCCATTAGTTATTTACACTGTGAAAAAGGGATATTTTTTCATAGAACATTTATTAACCACAGTGGACGGTATTCTGGATCCTATATAAATGGTCTGGATCAACACCAAATATTCTTGCAAGCTTCCCGTTTCAACGATATGGTTAGCCCCCTCCCTTTTTCCTCAAAACCTCTGTTTTATATTCACTTTAAAAAAAAAAAGGAAATACTCCGCCTCAAGGAGTTTAAAAAACTTGAGAGGATAGTTTGCGCATTAAATATCTCTCCAAGTTTGCAACTCCTGGTTTCCGATTAAAGCTATAGTGCATCGTGGACTGTAGTTTGGTTGATGTTCTCCTCATGGATTTTCAAGAACAGAAATTCGCCTCACCTGAAAAAATTTCTCCCCCATGTATAGGCCTATCTGAAAAAAAAAACAACATACAAATATTTTAACTGTTGTATCCCAGGTGGAATCAAGCGTGGAATTGGGCGTTTATCCTTATTACACATAAGGCCAATCCGTTTGTACTAATTTATTTATTTGATTGGTGTTTTACGCCGTACTCAAGAATATTTCATTTATACGACGGCGGCCAGCATTATGGTGGGAGAAAACCTAATATCTACCTAATAATTTGTACTAATTTGTAGTCTACATCCGGTCCAGTGATGACAACCGCAAGTTTATCAGTCATAGTTTCAGGCCGTCAGTCAAAGCATTACAAAAGCCAAAATCCATACGCACACAGTCCTCATTGACTGGTCTTACCTGTTACATTTACCAAACACTGTTAAAACAATGCAATCTCCTAAAATTCCTAATTCGATGTACTCTACCAAGCAGCAAGTGACATAAACACTATAAAACAGTATCTGAGTTAATATCAAAGCTACCGTAATGGAAACTCAAAGGTGGTAATGAAACCTTACCGTTAGGGGCCTACCACTTGTAAATATTGTTATATACGTCTACACTGACGCATAAAGGACTGTACTATATGTAGATATGATTAAACACGTCTGCAGTGAAGCATGAGTAAAGAATGGTCATCATCCTGATGAGTGCCAGTGCATGTTCACTAAATCATATGACTGAGCTACAGATGAGAACAACAGTGGGTGACTTCCATTACGGACGCATTAGCCTACACATCAACATTTACCTAGATTTAACCCTACACCTCGCAATATATAACTGGGAGTTAAAATCACTATGTTGTATGAGCTTGTTTTGCAGTTCTCAGAAGAAAATCCACGTGTCCATCCATTTATGGACATCACCATTATGACGGGACGTGGTTATGAACCTAGGCCTTTTATCTAATTCCTAAACCAATCATAAGACCAACTTCCAAACAACATCAAACACCAAACTACCAAAAAATGCATATAACATATTAAGTAATTAGGACGCTCATTTAAAGAAGAAAGGAATGTTCTAGGCACGTAAATTTACTCAGCATCCAAATCATCTATGTACCGGTTGTTGTTAATTAAAAATATGCTGTGCATGCGCAGTTCCGCTTTGGTTGAAAATGTTCAAATATCCACCATATCATGCAACTCCTGTCCATATTAAGGAGTTCTGCTTAAGCAGAGTAGACTATATAGGCCTATAAAGCCCAACCAAAATTAAAGGCTATACAACGAGTTCTGTATAATTCCCAGACATCACAGGGATTACGTGAAGCATTAATGATTTTTCTGTTCAGTCTCACACCAATATATGTGTATATATAACTACATGTGTCTGTAATGCTGTTAAAATGTATGTACTAAAACATGAATCGATAGTTCGCATGGCTTTTGTGATTCTTAGACATGCACCGTTTGGAGTTTCCCAAAACAGGAGTATGGACAAACCGCTATAACCTTGCAGCGGGAGGAACTTGAGGTAACCGGACGTGCCGTCCGTCGGCCGATTTCGGGTTTTCAGAGTCATCCAGGAGAGATTGGGTGAAGGCAAAAACTAAAATTGGAGCCTCATAAATCGATAGGATGAAGGTGATAGGTATCCACGTTCGTAGTTAGAGTTCCCTGGCGCAGTTCCCGCTACAAGTTAGAGAATACTCGAGGCACGTCGGCCCGGCCGCCATGTCGACATTATCTCCTAATAAATTAACCCATCGATCCACGAGACTAGATTTGCGTGACGCCGCGCCAGCTCGTTACCATGGCAACTTTCGTATGGCCACTTTCACCGTAACCAGGGCTGTGCTCTGCGGCTGCTTGTAGTTGTGAAAATGCAGACGACCGAAGCGAAACTCTCGCAGTTGTTTCCTGTAGCATCAAAATAGTGGACGATTTGGGATGCCGTCACTTGGGTTTGGCCCAAAAAGTGTCAATAAGCACGTCGTTCTCTAGAGCTGTCGTCTGCCTCATTCAAACGCCACATAGAAACAGAGGCTGTTTTCACTGGAATACAATCATCCGGAATGACAGTTTTATTTCACAGCATCATCTCCGCTACTACATTATAACTAAGTGACGAAGGTCGGTAAAAGACAAGAGCTTGGACTAGGCCGACCCTAATTCAGGTATGTTCCACGGTGCATATAGCCTCAATTTAGAAAATAAATATTTACAGGCCTGTATTTATAAATTGTAAATTTAGTCATGCAAAACTGACAAATGTTCTATTATGATGCACTAGTTTCGTCTCCGTTTTGTTGACAATATGTGCTTTGTGTTGAAGAGGGAGGCGCGTGCATGCAAACCGCGAATGATGGCTTAGCTTGTAAAACCAAGTAAGAACAGATTTCAGAGATTTTTGGAATCTGGAAATGGAAGGTGCTACGGACCAAAATACATTCCCTGCAACAAGCAAGTTGAACGCGTTAACGAATGTTAATGCTGGCACTTGTTTACTATGTGAAGCCTGTGTTATTTTTGTTGACTCAGTCGATTTCTGTATAATCTATATACCAGGCCAGACTCTTCAGCTAGTGGTAATTAAAACGCCCATCAATTAGAAGCGCCATTGGTTTCACGTCGCGGTGAGATCAAAGGGCTGTTGACGCGGTAAATGGCCTTTGAGTAGTGAACAGAGGACGTATACTGTACGACTTCTGTTCACTGCCATACGAACCAAAGTAGGGTTATTATATGTTGATGCCATCTATGTAGCGGGAGCATTTAGCCAGACATTGAAAATATGACATATGCATTAGCGGCGAAATGCGAAGGCCTTTTCGTGATGTCGTCGAATACTTGATTTGACTCTGGGCTTACATATGTGTGTGCGCGAAAGATAAACCCGGTCTTTTCAGTTACACTGAGCTTATAGTTACTGCACATTCTGCTCTCCAGAACGCTCTCTGTGTACGGCGCTTCAGTAGCTGTTATAGTGGGCATTTATATTTGCTGGCGGAAGCCTTAAAATCCACGCAGAAGCCAATTCAGGCCATCGATCAAAACAGTACACGTATTTTGATGGCAGATAGCTGATGGGCCGCGAAACCGAATGTCTCGTATCCCATCCCTCTTCTACAAAATGCCAAGATCAGCTTTGTTCCGATTTTATTAGATAATTATTAATATATGGGTAAAGCCGACACTTGTGGTTTAACCATGACCATCTACTGCAATTCTACATGTTCTTAAGATTCCCATTTGTTGTGTTGTTAAGAATGTTGTGTTGTGTTGGATTGTGTCGACCATATTAAGCCTACAGACTCATTCACAGCTTGTGGAATGCATGCTTTGTTACTATTGGAAAGCCCCTGCGAGAGGAGGCTGTATACAGTGAATGCATATAAGTAAATCTCCTGTAGGTGTGTAAATGCATTGGTGTATTGATTAGGTCCTCATTAGGGGTAAATGGATTGGAAACAGTGTGACACGCACATATGATTACATTCACGCCAAACTGGTTCTGCCACTCAGGCCCCGGACGAGGGTTTGATCAAAGAACCATTGCATGGCGTTCACCAGGTTTCACATTTCACCCTCTGATGTTGTTGTACTTTTGTCTTGGATATTGTAGTGTAGAATACTATATATCCTCAATTTTATTGCTACTCAAAACTTATCAGTGCATTTGCAGGGATCATTAACGGTTATATCAATACCCACATTACCGTTATTACTAACCGTCACAGCACAACCACATACATTAGGTCCCAGTGCATTGTATACTGCATACAAAAAACATCACACTGTTATAGCATACACAATCCTGTGTACAATAATGAACTCCTTGGAGCCAGTTCTTTATGGACTAATGATTTGATCATTTTTTAAGATTCTAGCAAAGGTCTGTGCAGGCAGACAATAGACATTTAAATATCATTATTCGGTGTTCTATACATTGACAGTGTTTGCGCACCTGCACGTAAATGCTAAAGTTATTTGTACGGCTGGAAATGGTATGACTGGGTGGGGAGAGTTTATGTGTGTGTGAGGGGGGGGGGCGGATAGGAAGGGTGTGTGTTGAAGCTAGAAGGCGTTGGGGGGGGGGGGGGTGCAGGGGAGGGGGGTGTTGGAGCTAGAAGGCGTTGGATTATTGGGTAGATAGGCCTATTATTGAAAAATGCACGATAGGTTTCTGGTAAAATCTGGTGTATTATTGTTGTAATGCACTGAATAGCTATGAGACGTTTTGGAAGTGAGAGCTGTTATGTATATGTGAACACTACATTGGTATTGGAGCAATCTGCATAGTGTGGATGGTAGCTTTGCTGTGATGGGAAATTAACAAGGAATGTTGGGCCCATTCGTCTTAGAATACTAACCTGACACACGGTGCATAAAACAGGGATATAATATTACCATGTGTTGTCCATTCATCTTCTAAACTACTGCAAATATCGTCGAAAAGTTCTCCTAAAACCGTCCATACTCTGACGACCTATATCACGTGATGATCCCAGCATACCGAACACCTGCTGCAAAACATTACTGACAAGATCTGTGAGGTTGCAATTTATCACAGATTAGCAGTGGAAAATTTCATCCAGCAACAAGTAAAACCTACATGGCAAGCGAAAAATACATTTTTTGGAAAGCCTTGGCGTAATTCATATAATTGTGGAAGAGTTGAGATGAGCACAACAGCATTACGTATATTTGTGGTATCTTGCTACAAATGCCAAACATTCCCGTTTTCACCTTCAGTCTACATCGTTCTAACCGTTTTTGTCAAGACTTGAACCTGTTTGCGTCGTGCTTTAGAATATTGATATTGTCGTATTGGAAATATAATTAAGCCACGCCTAAACAACAGCATATTAAATATAGATGAGAGCTAGGAGGATAAAAAGGCCCGTGTACAGAAGTAAATTTAGACGGCTTGTACACAGTTGATTCAGGGAGATATTCCAACTCAATGCAGAATAGGATTAGCTGTGTTCATTCATACCTAGTGACAACTGTGTTGTGTGAAGAACAGCTGTACCACTATATATAAAAATATGGTGGTTTGATCCACCATCTCTGATCTGACCCACTGTATCGCCCGGATATGTAAGTTCTCGATCCACCGTCTATCATATCCCCAGGCAATGATTTTTTTTTTTTTTTTTTGATTGGTGTTTTACGCCGTACTCACGAATATTTCACTTATACGACGGCGGCCAGCATTATGGTGGGTGGAAACCGGGCAGAACCCGGGGGAAAACCCACGGCCATCCGCAGGTAGCTGACAGACCTTCCCACATACGGCCGAGAGAGAAAGCCAGCATGAGCTGGACTTGAACTCACAGCGACCGCATTGGTGAGAGACTCCTGGGTCATTACGCTGCGCTAGCGCGTTGACCAACTGAGCCACGGAGCCCCCCCCCCCCCCCCCCCAGGCAATGAATTCGGATTCGTGAGACTTCGATTCAGTGTCTCTTAATATGCTCTACCATCGACAAATTCGTAAGATTTCGACCCACCGTGTCTGGTTTGCCCAATTATGTCGTCCGGATTCGTGATTTTTCTTTTCACTGTCTCTGATTTACCGATCTATCTTACGGGTTCGTGATTGTTCAATCCACCGTCTCTGATTTGCCCAACAATCGTTCAGATTCGTGATTGTTCTATCCTTATTCTCTGATTTGCCCAACAATCGTTCAGATTCGTAATTGTTCTATCCGTAGTCCCTGATTTGCCCAACCCTATCCAGAGACTGTGAGTATTCAATCCAGCTGCCTCTGCAGAAAGTTTATAAGACATTGATTTCCGGTATCGATATGCGTAGCTATGCGACTGCCAGTGGTTCATACAGCCCATAAATATGAACCCAACCGCCTAACACAAGGTGATAAAGTTATGTTCTCGTTGCTTACTTGCATACACAGTTGATTTAATATCACAGCAGAATGGATCACGTCAGTTTAGTAGGTAGTACAGGAAACGATGCAATCGGTGTACACTACATACCTTTGCCCAATAGAGTGATTGCGGTCCGATATTTCGTTACCTCGTTAAATATATTGTTTTTGCCATGCTCAAGGTTGGCAAATGTCAATTCAATACGGTCAATCTGTGGGGATTTGGCTGCGTGCAACTGTCTGCATTGGGAATCCGGTTATGAGATGATTCAATTTCACAGTTGTGTACAGACATGGACAGCCGGACACTGAGAAAGTCTGCGGGGTCCATAGACGATGAGGATCCGTAACCTTATATCCACAACTCTCACTGGGTATTAGGACTGGTGTCCGGCTCCCTGACAATTAATTAAGGCCTGACGAAGATATAATGCAAAAACTACTCCCGGTAATGAAATTAATTATTTGGTGAAGAGGTTGAATGTCGTGCCTGGTATAGGCAACTGCTCGCTGTACCTGTGTTACAACAGACACATTTGCCCGCTGTCCTCCATGGAGGTTGTTCACAGGTCACACAATATGACCAGTTGCTGACACTCCACGTGGTACTAGGTTTGGCCACTGCGACATTTAACCGATCGGTGCCATATAAACCTCGTCTATACAACTGACGTAAAAATGCCTATTGTCTGAGATATTACTGACCGTGACGTCAAATGTCAGTATTGTACAGCCAATAGAGGTATGCACCCCTGTGGATTTATGTCCGAATTGTTTATACCACTGCTGTGAAATTGTCATCATTAAAGATAGATGTTATTATACGGCAAGATATGTAGGATTCTGTTCACATCAGGTATAGACTGATGTAGCAACAAGTAGTTTGTTCCATAAATTGTACTGAATAAACTACAGCTCACAATCGCTGTGTAAATGAAACAGACTTCTTTTCCATAGTACAACTTATTGCATGTGATGTTTTTTTTTATCTAGTGTAAGAGAAATTTTGGACTTTGTCGTGTCCAGTGATGTTTTTTTGTTTGGGATTCTTTAAATTTTCGTTTTCTCGTCACCAGCCAATACTTCATGCTCTTCCGCTCCGTAAACTGATTCCGCTTATAGGCTCTTGATAATTTGATAATTTGATAATCATATGATTGCGTTGCAGGGAACAATAGTCTTTAGACAAGGATGATTTTTGTTAATAGGAAGGCGAAAATGAGCTGAAATGCAAGCAGATGGATTGACGTCATAGAGTTTAACTCAATTTACTATTCGTTCTTCTAAAACCGACATTGTTGAAAAACATGCACAAAAAGAATATCCATAAACTCAATGTTCCGCATCAAGGCAATTTGATTACGCGATCGCCTGTAATGGCTACCACTGCATCCATGTAATTGCTACACGTGACAGATTACAAGGGCATTTATAGTAAGGGCTTATCACAAAGATGTGGCGTTCTGATGGCATCACAGATGGATATCAAAGGCTGAAAAACCCCCCTTTTGTGTGACACACGGGTTAAATGTTTTATAGACCTATTTAAACTCTGTTTTTCACTTCTTTGTGGATATGTCCATTGCTTTGATAATTTTTCTGAGATCTACAACAACAACGTATCAGTGGACATGTCTATCGTCTAAGTTAAAACGACATATGCTATACAAAGTGACATTGGACACGAGCCAAGCTAAGACAGAGCACAGATAGCGTTCATTTGCTTCACATGGCACGTGTATTTGTCATTCAATTAGATCGTGGTTATGGGCAAATCTACTCCTGGCAATGTGAGCCAGTGAAATATTTAACTCGTTCGATAGAAGTCGTAAAGATCCACGCTATAATTTATAGCAGAGAAATCGTGTAGAACGACAGCGGTAAAGCCGTGACAACGGATAGGTGGAGTATCGAGTGAGGAAATAGACGAGGATGACAGATGTTTTGCTGCTGTCATAGTTATGGAGGACCACGTGATGTGGTTTACACAAGAGTCGTGGATCCGGCTGAAAACAGTTGGCACATACATCCATATCGTTAAATGAGTTCACACTGAAACCTTAAGTGAGTTAAGTGATGCTTCACGGGCCCATGAATGAAAATTTGATAATCGACGCCAACAGATTTCAACATTTTTTTTCTTTATATTAGTCTGAAATTGATGATCGGTCTGCCTACACAAGGCCTGAAGGCATGGCGTGGTTTTGATTATTGGCTATGCAGTGGTTATTGGAAAATCCGCCTTTTCCTGAAGAGATAATGTTTACTGAACCAATGATAATATTAAGGCTGTCCAAATCCTGTTGTCTGATCAAACAGACTGGCATCGCTATAACATTTAGCCAAGTATAGTATGTGTTCTCTATAAGACTGATCCAATCGACGTGCTGGAATGACATCGTCAAGTTTACCTGCTGACAGAAGATGTTTGCATGGTAAGCAAATATTCCTTGGATGTGTATAATCTACTGATATCATTATATGTTATGAACTATATATAGGCCTAAGAGCCATGACTCTCGAATATAAGCATCATAAGAAGCATAATGCTTTTCCCAGAGCTATAAATAGTGAGATTCCTACAGATAGATTTATCTGTACTGAAATTAAGCCCCACATGTTGAACTCGTCAAAAGAGGTTTTATAGGTGTGCAATTCCTCCTCAGAAATTAATATTTCAGCCCCGTTAGCGGAGTCATCTTTATGACGTCATATCAAACGTCAGCACCTCTCAGTGACCTGGCACCGAAGTCGATTAACGAATCACTCGCCCATGAAAAGCCTAACAGGCATTGTGACGTCATGCATATAGCGAACATCACACTGCATCGGACGACACATTCTGTACGTCGTTAGATTAGCTGACGCTGGTACAGCGGCTGCACGTCAGTGGTGATTGCGAGTGTAGATATTTATGCAACCTTAGGGTGCATAAATTTGACCGGGTATCGACACGGTGGAAACGGGTGACTGCGTTAATATTTTAGTAAGTGCTTCTTCTGCCTGTGGGTTTGGAGCTATCATCAGATCCATAGAGATTTTGCTGAGGTAGTTCCAGTGGCTTTTTATCTGGCCATCAGAAAAACATGTTTGGAATTATTATGTTTTTTCGTTGCTTTATTTACGCTACTTTACTTAATACAGATTTTTGTTGGCTCCATCTCGTTATGACGTATTCTCTTAAATGTTTTATGAATGTATCATGCACGTTACTAGTCTGGTTGTACATAGTTAATTCATTAATGTAGAGGGCGCAGTTTGTCCTGTATTGACGCTGATAAAAGCACAAAGCAGATCGTTAAGCCAGGAAAATGTTGGACTATTATCTTTGGGCTATGTAGTATTATCCATAATTGTTACTTTATTACTGGTTTTGTGTATAGGATATATGGAAAGCTTGATTCTTATTTCTTAATACGTAGTATATGATATGTTCTAGCATTCAAAACTACAAAAAGTTTATCAGATTTCTTCTTGTGGCATGAAAATCGCTTTAAATTGGAGTTTTCATAAGGCCCCATCGGCCAGTGCTGTCAAAACAACATTGATGGTTGGGGAAAGCGAGGAGGGCTTGGGAGGGGGGGGGGAGAGGAGAGCAAATTCGGGATATATAAGCTGGTTTCGCGTTCCCAGTGTGTTCATCGATTGCGTCATTTCCGAATATTTCCCATCATTGACGAAAAGAATGTAGAAAGTAGAGGTGTTATTAATAAATGTGAATTATGCCTACAAAAAACCTGTTTTAATTTTTATTTCTGTTGTTTATTGGCAGTTTCTTCCTTCATGCTCCTTAAAGCTATACTCTACGTTTTATAGTACCTTTCATGTATGCTTTAAACACTACCGTAGTATATTTTGTGAACTTGCATTAGTGTTATTTTTTTGTATTCTTTGGAATGCCGACGTTAAGTAATTCAAAGAAAGCATTCTGTACATCATCTATTCCGACATGCAGTGGAGATATGAAGATTGCATATTTGACTAGCACAAAGCTATACCTTAAGCCTGCTTAACACTGTCAGTGCACTGTCATGTACAGTTCATCTGTGTAACATGTACTGACGAAATATATATATACCTTCTGCGAAATATTTGAAAATGCATGAGCCTGAATTGTATTTGGGCCACATCTGTTAATGGAATAATGTTAGATAAGTCTACGTTTCTTTTATAAGAACGAAATTGCAAGTCGATTATTTCGTTTGTAATAAATAATGAATATTATTCCTTGTGTTACAGGCATATTTCAAGTCCTCAGTGCCTCCGTACCACCATGACAACCATGTACCCGTTGGGTCAGGAGAATCACATGATCTCGAAGACGCCCGTGCAAGACGATGAGGCCGAGGAGGTCAAGGTCGCAACCTTGACACCATATGCACACAGAAAACTAGCAATACTCGCACTTATAATTAACCTTCATTTTGGTAAGTCGATGGTTGCAAGTGGAATATTTCCCAATTCAACACTGCTACAAATTGTCGGCATTTATTAGTTAAATTTGAGTAAACCGTGGTCTCGATTGCACGGACACCTGATTTATACCGGACACCATGTTTGTGTTTATCATATTTGCGAGCAGGAAACTTTTACGGGCGTGCAATATTGGCGTACTTTTAAAGTACTAGTCAAAGTGGCCAAATCATCAACTGTTACAAATCAGGGACAACTCTGTACATTTTAAAAATTGCGTATTTCTGAATCACAATTCCGTACTTCCCAGGAAAACAGAGAAATCCCGCCATTGCCTTCTTCTCTGAGGCTGAAAAGTTATGAACTGATTATTTGGTTTACAAGCAACACGATTCAGTCAGCATGATATTTTACAGAACAAAGTATGTTATTAGCTGTGATTAAGATAGACTGTCTTAATCGCTGATGATATGCTTGCCGTGTTGTTCGGCTAAATTTACCCTGTATACTGTATACATGAGATTGTCTCTTTGGATGTTATGCGCGCTGTGAGCTGCGGCGGGATCATAACCCAGTGTTTTACGAAATAATGCAAGACTTTTATATACGGTGGATACTTCAGTCAGTAATGAGTAAGTCGTTGTTACATACGTACAATATTGCGAAAAGCACCGATATCAAGTACCAATATATAGCTCCAATGCACCGGATGTTTCTTCGATTAGAGTGGAGGCGAAGTCTTTAGCCATCATGTAGAGAGTGAATTGCGCTGAAGCGATTGAAATCCTTCATGTTTTCAGCTGTGTGAAAGTAACAATGAAGGCAGCTCGAATTGATCCTGGCTCTACAGATAAGCGGGGTTCCATTTTTACTGGCTGTCAATATCGAACAATGCACCATACCAGAAATAGCCGCTAACACTGGACTGTAAAGTAATATGTGCACTGGTGATCCTGTCAGGGAGTGTAGATTCTGGCTGGCAGAGGGACGGACTGTATAGCGTACAGCCTAATCACGCTGATGTTTTGTGTGTATGTCACACCACACAGGTGGGAGGGTGAAAACCGCTAAGTGTAAGGGAAAACCAATAATCTCGGCTTGATGTGCGAATTCTGCCAAGCGTAGGGAAATCAACAAGATTGAGAGAGGAAAAAAAGTAAAACCCATCGCAGACAGCCAACCCAATGCAACAGTTTAGGAGAAGTGGAACTTTTAGGGAATAACCTTAGGTTCTCAAATTAGGGAGGCCAAATACCTCCGCTGACTGTTAGCTGAGGTCAGACCATAGCCAATAAAGCTAGTTTAACTCTGAACACTTGCCAAGCCGTGGCGTTATGTAAAAGTTTTCTACAGCTGTAGAAGTACGACAAAGCGTTAAAGAAAGCAATCATCCCCAAGAAACCACTTGTATTTTTTGTTAAATGTTGGTCAAGTGGTGTGCGAAAATTAAGGATAATTATTAACCTCCAAGGTACAAATTCTTCTGTTCAAACAAGTGAAAATAATTCAAAACGACCCTTATATCAGCTTTTGTTAAATGCCAGGAAAGCTGATTACAACTGATCTATTGTCCATATACAGATATTGTTCATGTCAAAAGAATGCTGTATATATTAAAATATTACTGTAAGATTGGAGAATACAGACAAAGCCTCTCCAGTGAGAGGAAAATTCCCATCACGCTATCACCATAAGTGTGTTCATGCTCAAAGAGCAGGCTTTACGTGAAAAGCAATTCATGGCATCTAATCTTGTTTTTGGAGGGTGCTAGCGGCGGAGAAATGTGGGGGAGAAGTCATCAATATACAATGTACAGGTAAACTTTACTGCACCACTAAGGAAACTGTCCCAAATCTTTACCAAAAACTAATCCTCTCCCTTGCTAACTGGGACTTAATACGAGTCTAAGCTGCAGTGTGGATCGATGGGAGCATACAGTCCTTGGTTGATACCATTGCTTCAAGTAGTAATTACAGATAGGCACAGACTATTGAAAGTCTTTGAAGTGACCTCATGCAAGGAGAGAGATTAATCTAAGTCCCCGCCATGAAGCTTCGGAGTCCGCTGACATGTCAAAAGATACAGTATTACTGATAGGCTCGCCACAGCTAGTCTTGAATTGATATACAATAATTCCAAAAGCGATGAATAATGCATTGAAGAACATATATCGATAAATCAACACCCCCAGATCTGATTCGGGCTTTCTTAGAGGTGTCGCAATGCCCTAAAGATCTGGGCAAAATCTTGGTGTTGGCGCGCAGCCAGGGAACTGTTGTTGTCTTCCTATAAGACGAATCCAGAACGTGGAAGTTCACCATGGCAAAGCAAACCTTTACACATTTTCTTCGTGGGTCATCCTGTAATCTGGGTTCTAGGTTTTACGCTATCTTGGTTCTGCATACAGTGCCTAGTTAACAGCACGTTTAGAGCCGTTTAATTTCCCTCACACAAAGTTAGTTGGCGCTGCTTCCATCATTATGATGTAGACATTGATTAATTTATTTTATTTCACTGGAGTTTTACGCTGTACTCAAAAATATTTTACTTATGCGACGGCCGCCAGAAATATGTTGGCCATGAACTTTTGGTGGTTGACGTAACCAAAAAATCGTTTGCGGGTTTTAAGCCTTGAATAACACATCGGTCGGTTTCGCCACGACGCGAAAACAGACCAATCGTTCGCGCAAATTTGTTACGTGAACATGTAACTAATAAAGTCATCTACAGTACATCCTAGCAGATTTTTTCCTTTTATTCACTGTGTTATAAAACCGGGCAGTACTTAGACCTCCCGACGTACGACTGGACAGGAAGTCAGCATGATCTGGCATGAACTCAGTGGTCGCGTTGGTGAGAGTCTCCTGAGTGACTATGCTGCGCTAGCACGTTGACCACTAGGCCACAGAGCCCCGTCCCCCTTCCCCGCCACACATATACACACCGAGGAAAATAGGGCATGCATAAATCGATAATTTAGTCCGGGTAATGCAGTTTCTTCCACCCGTGTAGGGAATTGACCGCCATTTCATCACTGAAATACTTCGCTACAATATGGCTGCGTTATTATGAAAGTGGCGCTATAAGCCCTACTCATTCAATCATAGCTGAAATATTCTTGAGTATGCATGGCATTAAATACCATTCAGTCAGTGGATAAGTCAATCCCAGGTGTTAAAGTTATTCTTCGAGTTTAAGTTCGAGCAAGCTGAGATTTAATTTACACGAGATCTATAAAAGCTCTGAGGGTTTCGTGAGGTAGAAGTAGTCCTTCTGACTACAGAAACCTTTGTCTTACATCCAGCTAGTGGTAGGTGGGTCAGTGGGAGCTCTCTCTAATTACCCCCAAATTCAGTTTTATTTGACCTGGTGCCTATAAGGCTGACACCAAGGCTTCATTATAATGAAAACATTGTAATGGAAAGGCCACTTAAAACATAGATTAATTATTGCTAATGAGGGATTTATTTTACACAAAACTACAACACTGAAACCAGATGTAAAATGTTGAGCATGGTCTAAATAGCAAGAATCACCAACTTAAGACAGGATTATGTGGTGGAAAGGTCACTTAAGAAAAGGTCAGTGGGCGATTGGCCCCGAATGACCCTTGAACATGTTGAACTCTTAGAAATGAAAGCTGGTGGGAAATGTAAAGTTTCATTTCTTCATCATTAAATCACCAACTTAAGCGGTTGAAACGTAATGTAAGACTCGGTCAAAGGTCAGTCTGTTGCCGTGATGAAGTAACACTTACAGCTTTTATAGCTCTCATGTCTATTAAATCTCAGTTAATCACTCTAAGACATCCCATAATGTCTCCCTACTAAAGCTTATCTCTCATTTTTTTCTGATTCCAGGTATACCAGCCATTGTGTTTTCACTCCTCTGTCAGATCGACTACGAGAACGGTGACATTAAGGCGGCTAGGAGGAAAGGTGGCCTGGCTTACAAGCTCTCCATAGCCGCCATTTGTATGACGCTTTTCTTCGTCCTTCACTTCATTCTGCTACACATCTTCGTGTTCCCGTATACTATATACCCCAAGATCTTTAACAGCTGATTTCCTTAGGACCAATAAAAACACTGCCCACCACGTCTCCTACAATCTCAGGCATTCTCTTTGATTTTTTTTTTTTTTTTTTTTTTTTTTTTTTTTTTTTTTTTTGCACAGTTCATGAAAATTTTCGTCGGGTGACAATTTACATATATACATGTATGGGTTCAAAGCACATTCCTACGTGACATTTCTGTGATTGGAAACGTTAATTTACTGTTGTCATGTTTATGTGTATATTTATGTGTGTCTCCGCGTGTGTACATATTACAATCACTTTTCGGATAATGGCAACATAATCTGACTTACAACAGACATGTGTATTCTTGGCAATGAATTGTGACATATTCGGTTCATTTAGATTTTATATGTCATCCACAGTGACTTATGGACACGCTCTCTTCGCCTATATTCTCGCGAGTGTTATATAAGGCCGCCTTGATTGGCAGGAAAATAAACTGAAAATGATGGCATTTTGAGGTGTATGTTTTGGAATATCATTCGAACAGCTTGTGACGTGCATTGTGCACTAAATGCCATGCAGAATTGACACTCAAGGACATGTGATGCATTTGGTGAGAATCCCTGGGTAAAGTGACAAATGCATTCAACCGCATGTAAGCAATAGATGTGGAGTCTAGATCTGATGGAAATATGCAGTCATAAAACATATGCATTCGTGTGAATCATACGCGCATTTAACGGGTGTCAAGTAGAATGTGACAAATGCATATATGTGAGAAATCTTTTGTGAAGGTCGGGAGTGCAACACACAAATACAGTCCATTAGGCTGAAGTGCTACACGCAAATACCATATATTGGTACGGAGTAGGCCCCCTATAGCTTACAAGAATCATGCATTGTGGCTGCATAGGATGCACTGCGCAAATACAGTTCATTGGGTCGGAATGCAGTACGCAGATATCGTTCACTGGGTTGGAGTGCAGCACGCATAAACCGTTCACTTGGCAGGAGTGCGGTATGTAAATACAACTGTGATTGGAGTGCAGCACGCAAATGTCATATGTTCGGCTGGAGTGAAACTTGACAATGTCGTCCGTTGGGCGGGAGTGCCGCACGCAAATACCATATATTTAACTGGGTCTGAGTCCAGCAAACACACACGGCACTTTTTCAAAACGGATACCGCGGGAACCGTGGAGTGGAGGGCATATGCAGAAAGGCGTTTGGAAACATTTTAGACCGTAACTTTTACACCTTTTAACTCTTACTATGCACCTTCTAGTAACAATAATCTAGCACAAATTCTGCACAGTCGGTGTCAATATCACTAATACCCCGTTCACACGAGCAAGGAAGCTGATGAAAGTGGCTTTCCGCCAGTTTGACGTCCCTCGTGTGAACGCAAAGTGGGGGCATTCAATCCGGTTTATTTGCCCCATTTAGTGACGTGGCTTTAAGTCAGTTTCAGGGTTTGAGCGGGTGTATCTGTGCCGTGTGAACGGCAACTGGATTAAATAACCCGGGTACGTGGAGGTCAGGATGATGTCGTAATTACTAAACCGATTTAAATGTGAGCGTATGAACGTGCAAATCCCTGAACTGGCTTAAAACCGGCTTGGTCATATGGTCGTGTGAACGTACGCATTTTTACAGCTGGCTTCGATTTAAACCAGTTCAGATTTGATCCGGTTTAAATTTTGGTCGTGTGAACGGGGTATTTTATACGGCACGTGAATCTACTGTCACGGCTGGAATTGCATGTATACACGAAACTTGGGAAGTAAAGAATGTCAGAAGTTGAGTTTGTGCTATGCTTTAAAAGGCTGATTTGCTTATTCTTTTTCAGCAACTGTCTCCGCAAAGCAGAATTCTCCACGTGTGTTTTTCAAAGCTGTTATAACATGCCGATGAGTTAGACGAGACCGTCATGTCCATTGGGCATTTCCAAAACCCAACCCGGATGTACGAAGCGAATTGGGTCTATACCTGTCCTTGTCGCATCATGAGGACAATTTTCCGCTCCGCCAATTGGTCTAGCTATTTATCTCTGGCGCAGTTTAAATAAAACCATATCTTATGAATGAATGAATGAATGAATGCTAGAATGATCATGGGTTAAAGCCATATGCTATGAGACGCTGTCGTTGTTGAGGACCAGAATATTCACAAAATTCGTCACTCCTCTCTTCCTCCTCTAATTCTTCTCAGTAAACGTATGATTTCTGCCGTGTTTGTTTCTATTCATTCTGACTTAAGACTGCTCCTGACATGTCTCAGGATTTTGGACTTAATTCTTAGACTTAAGACAGATATTCCTTCGTGACCTAGTCCCCATAGAAATCCTTTAAGAGTGAAAATTTAAAGTTAAGACAGAGGTTTGTTCGAAGTCAGAATCGTGGCCCCGGGCCCTGACGCCAAATCAAGACGGGTCCCCATTGTTGGACACGTCCACACTTTGTCTTCAGCTTACCAGACTGATGATCCTACCTAGCATAGCAGCGAATCTTGTATACGCTACAGCATTTCACTATACGGTACCGTGCGACTGCAATATATAGAAAATCAATGTAGAAGAATAATTCATTGATATGACAAAAGGAAGTGTTGTTTAGGATATGGTTTTGATCGAATTTTCTTGAACGTCAGAATGTAGGCTATTCCATCTAGCTGATACGTCGAGTCTGGTCTACATTTAATATAGTCTGCAAATTTGCTCTAGATGATAACATGCAGATCACTTAAGTGTCTGGCTAAACATTCCGAATTCTCCCCATTCTTTCTACACATTGTGGTCAATTTACATTTGGCGGTTTGAGGCAGCTTTCCTCGTCGCAACAGACAACCAAACAGGCGCACCAGACACTCGAGAGACCGGCTCTGTGCCAGATAACGCACTGAAGCTCTGTTGTAGCAGACGGCTGCCATCCCGCCCACCCCCAACAAATATAGCAATAGTACCGGTATCGCAATTTAGAATCATGCCCCTGTGTATATGACAAGTACATTTTGATCAGCAGGTTGTATCTCCCGTTGGATGAGTACATGAAGTTCTCTTTGCAATCATGTGACGCTCCCCTCGCATCGGTCTGAGACATGGCAGCGGTATGACGGAGGTGGACACTCTGACAGATAGGGCTGTCAGCTCTGAAGTCACTCCAGTTTGCTTCTATGAATTCCCGACGGCTTGCAGAAGAATGATCCATTTGTAGCATTTCTGCTCCATAACCCAAAATATCTATGTTAATGCTCAATCACTCTGGGGGTGGAGTGGACGGGGCGGGGGGGAGGGGGTTACATGGTCGAGTGATAACAATGCTTTCCTTTCCATCGCCAGGGCAGTCCGGATTCGTATCGCGCTTTATATTGGCAGTGTGTATTCGCGCTTTATCGGCGTTTTACATTGGCGGTTTGTATTGGAGACCACTTTTCTTCCACCAAATTATATGGTGTGATGAAGTGCGTCAGTAACATGCCAAATGTTTACGCCCGTACTCCGGTCTTCTGTACACGTACAAACTGACGGGCCATCCTATATAATTGAACATTTTTTGAGATCCTAGTTAAACAACTATCAAAGAAATAAATAAGCCCTTTCGAAGCTCAAAGCCGTGAGTACACTATATATATATACCACGTTTCAGCGGCTGTATAAATACTATTTCATCTCTGGTCGCTTGGTTATGCACTTATTATCATGTGTCGTCGCTAATAAGCTGCCAGCAATGAGAATCTTAGGATTCGACAACGCCAACATTGTTGCAGGGTTTATGAATGTCGCAGTAGTTGTTGCTGTGATTGTGGTTGTCGAGTTTAAAGATGTTTTTTTAACCAAGAAAGGTGCAGATTGTAAGGTGAGAAGTTTTATGTATAATGATGAGAATGCATATTTTCATCACAAATTGCACTTTTGTGAAATCTGGTCATATGGCATTGTATACGTAACCCTATGACATGAAGCTAATCTGATATTACACTAAGATTACAATGAACAAAAGCATGAAATTATGAAAATGTCATTATTCCCGGTCAATAGAATGATTACATTAGCAGCCTATCTTTGGTATAAGACTGAGTACGGTACTGACCGTAAAACAGTTTTCATTTATTCCGCGACTGATTCTTACCTCAGCATGGTAAACACTGTTGTTTTATGTCTAATGGCCAGACTTCCAGCCGGAGCTTTACTTTTTCATATATTACAATGTCAACTGTGGGAAGAACATCTATTCTTCTCTCGAATAGCGACATAAGCACCACAGGTAAACAGATGCTGTATACGCCAATGCCCACTCACAAAACGAATTAATTAACAAATATATGAGCTTTAGGCAACAGGTATGTAAATATGGAATGAAAATTGCGCAGTTTGCCGGACATAAAAATGCAATTGTCAGTAATAAAATGAAGCCTGTTATTGTAAACAAGGACATAACCAGGTGTGATTAGCAGAAATAGTTCTCAATGCAATTATATTTGGAAGCCCTCAGATTAACTATACTGGTATATAATATAATGATATTAGCGCATTACACAATGGGCTGTATATATGTATTATCTTTAAATTTACCAGTATAGTCAATCATGTGTGCTTCAATTTGTTGTAGCAAGAATAAAAGATCATTCGAGTAAAACCTTACTCTCGTCACAGCTGACTGGCCTTTGGCCAGTGGGGTCGCGGGATCGAATCCGAACTGCGACTGTAAGTCAGGAGGTTTGTTAAGTGTTATATGGACAAAAATTACCAGGATGGAGTCGATGATTGTCGAAAATAACCAGAGTTGTCCATGAAAGAACTATATGGCATCAGAAGTCTTGTCTTAATATACTTTACAAATGGTTGTACAAAGTCTGTGGAGAATATACTTCAGTTAATTTATTTTAGTAATCTCGAGCTGTTGAACATTTACAGCTTGCATCAAGCGTAAGCGGTAAAAAAAAGGAACTGGAGATTGTCATTCATACAACAATGGAAGCGGTCATAGATGTGAACTTCAGAGGGGTACCGGAGCCTACATAGAAACCCGGATGAATTTCCCAAACATGCATGACACCCGTCATACATATAGTTGGTTTGAGCGTGGAATTTGATAACTTTGAAATCCAGTTACTAATGAATTGCATTTTAAAGTGTGCACATTTCTTTTTTATGTGATTAATACTTTGACAAAGGCTTGATTTGCGTAGGTTCACTACCGATGTGTCACAAAGAGATAATCAAAGACGGCTGGTCCAGTCTATACAGTCACAATGTACATCTGGGCAGTCGATATAAGTCCACTTGTTTTCCGCAGCAATTACAGAGGAGACAACAGGCCATAAAGTGTCCTAAAGGTCAAGTGGAATATCGCCTCAGGCTACCGTGTTCTCAGGAGATCAGTCTCCTCGTCCCTGCACGGTCGGGGACATGGAGAGTTTATATGAGTGTTGGTGTAACACTCATAGTACACAGAGCTATTCTTCCCATCAAAGTTATCTCTAATAAGATAGTGGAGAACAAGCTTGTTGCTTGATTGTAAATGGGTTCTCACAATATTATTTGTTACAACTTTATATATGTTGTATTACATTCGATTTTACAGCATTGGCCTAAAATCGAAATTGGCGATTTAGTTCACTCAAACAATTAATCTGTTAATTTAAACGGAAAGTCTGTTGTCTGAGTGGTGCCAGAATGTATTCTGCTATTGCAGTAGATTGGTCTGTTGAATATAACACACATATTCTATTAATTCAACATAAAGATTCTTTTATACTAACCGGATATTATGTTGAATATGACAAGCATTTTCTCCAATCTCAAGCACAAGAGATTTATTCGATCGATGTTTAACACCTTCCTCGAGAACCTGACAGAGGTCAGGTTCATGCGTGGTTATTGAACAAAATATTATTTACCAAATATTACTGAAGATAACATCGCTCGTTTCACATGGCTGACTATATACCCAAACTGTGGCAATACTGAGTATTGTTGAGCACTGTCTGTTATGGAAAAAAAAGATGAAACTTTCATAAACTTATGCACAGTATTATATTTTTATAATACTTTTTATAAGACTTAACAAAAAGCAGCATAAGCTAAATGACAAAGAAAATATTAGACAATTATACACATTCATGAAGAATTTCAGTTCCTTGCTAATATAATTCACTGATTTCAGATTCAAAAATAACGCAAAATGGCTAAGCTGATCTTCACAAGCTGACAAAGCTAGCAATTTTCACATCAGGTTTCTTGTTTAATGATGTGCTGCTGAGGAAGCCCTATGCATAGCTCTGATTAAAATCTGCTGTTGTTTTTGAAAGGCCTGGTCCTCGGACTTTACTAGGAATGAGCTCTGAGCACTCGTGTTCCACACAATGTCCTCAGAATCCAAGATGGACGCCCTGATGGTGACACCATGAATACCGGTCACGGGGAAAGTCAGCAGGAAGTTAGCACTGAAGTAGTCGTTGTGAGGCTCGACAGTCTTCACGAGATCGTTACTGACAATGTCCTGAGGCTGAAATACAAAGTCCACGAGATATTCTACAAAGTTTAAACATGAACTAACAGCTATGTTATAAAGATATTGACATTTATGATTTGGAACTGCAACATTTGTTTGTTATGTACTTACAATTTAGTGTAAATTTCAACATTACTTCAGCCAAATCAGACTTGTTTGCTTTTGGCAAGCCAGTCCAACTACCTAATCCAGGGCAAAATCCCCGGTGGGCAAAAACCCGGGTGTACAAAAACCCCGCGGACAAAAGCCTCGTCGTCTTATTTAACTAATGAAACATGTCCGACAGTCTAAAAAACATGATGTTAAATATTTGTTGACGAGAAATACATAGTGTGACTGCGTTTGCCATATAAAAAATTGCCATCAAAACGTATCTCTGTCGGGCACTCGGGTTCAACAGCTTTCTTTCTAATAAACTCTGTACACATACGTTTCCAAAACGATATGGTCAAACTAATACTATTATCGAATACTTTTCGTCAAGCAAACATAAGTTCATTCTCCGAAGCGTCTACCAGTATACTCAATTTGATTGGTTGAAGTTTTTCAGCACGGCTGACAGGTTATAGCTTACTAAGATTCACAGTGTCAGCTCGCGCATGCAATGGCGTATGCTTTTTGAGTCGGTTTACAGGCACCGTATGCTGTTTTACATGTTCACTGTAACAAATGTATTTGCAAATAGAGATTATTTGAAATTTGAATCAAAATTTTTTTTTACTTTACAAGAAAAACATTATTTTCGAATACGAAAAAAGAATAACAAATCAAAATTTATATTTGCAAGTTTCTGTGTAATTTCTGTTTATAAGTACAACATGGATGTGTACATGTATGATCTAATACAAATTATTCGGAATCATAAAATCGCAAATTGCAAAAGCTAAAAAACTGACATAGGGTGCAATTTTTGAAAACCAACAGTAAACTATCCATTTGAAAACACAGAAATTGTTGCCACAAACAGAAAAAAAATGGTTTCTACTTTCGTTTTGGTTCTTATTTTTTTATTTCATGATTTTATGTATACCCATGGATATATAGGCCTATATCGCTAAACTTATCTAGTTAGGCTGATATTTAGCAGTAATAGAAGCAATAAAAAAAGGCCCGTTTAATTTCTTTTGTTTCCTGAGGATAAAACAATCCCTGCTGCAAGTATTTACAATAAACCATAGTCTGTATCATGTAAAATATATTCCTTGGATAGAAACAATCGACATATTCACACAATCTGTGTTCACATATGAAAGAAAGTCCAACAGGAGCTTCAACAGCAATTGTTTGCCATATTTGTAGATTTCTTTTGATTTCAGAAACTGGAACGAATGTCAAAGCATTCCCTTGAGAGAAAACATCTCTTCCCAATTTCGAGTCAAGTAAAAAAATGATTTCGTCAACAAACATGCTGTTTGAACAAGTAGGGTCTACCTCTCCTGAAACATCACTTCAGGTAGAAAGTTTAAATTTTTCTCAAATAAGTTATCAACGTTTGTCTTTCAGTGTATACTCTTAATACTGTCCACCGGGGCTTTTGTCCGCTACCAGACGTGACACCAATTCAGCCAGAGCTCCCTGACAATAGACATGACACCCATTCAGCCATTCTGACACCACAATATCAGTCAGAAGTCCTATACACCAGACAGGACACTCCACAAAGAGTGACACCACCATTTTGTATTTGCCAGTATCTGACCAATTTCAGTTTTGGTGATACAGGGCTCTGGGCCATCTCCCTAAATACATATCTAGTAGTTGCTCCTAACACTAGCTAGACTAAACATTATGGGAAGGTGAAATGTGCATTGAAATGAGCAAGGTAAAAGGGTTTAACCTCTCCAATTAAAGGATCATTGGGCAGACTGAGAATAGGTGGTCATGGTGGATCATGTATTGGGTCGCATGCTTGTGAGGTGTACTCTCTTTCCCATTACTGGCCAATGTAAAGTGGAAAATTACAATGTGGGTTCCACATGTCTTGTTCACTAATACAACAGTTCTTTGATGCAGCCTTAGACCATATGTTTTGATTGTTATTTTAAGGTTACACTTCACCTCGAGTCAAACTGGATGATTTAAGAACGAAACATTTGTTTTACAGCTTTCTCCCTGTACACTGAATGTCTACACTCACCTTGCTCTCCTGTGTCATCTGACTGCGAGCCTGAAGGTTAGAGGTCACACTGACCCTGACAGCGTGGACGCTACGGTACAGCCCCGGCCGTTTGCCATGCTGGATGATTCCTTCCACCTTCAGGGTCAGGTGAGTATCATGTGACAGCATCACCGGCTCCGACAGAGATCGAGGTTGGGGAGATATTGCCAACTGTATGAAAAATATCACCACTTTATAGCAAGCAATTTCATGATATTATAATATTCATATGCTAACAATAGCATCCAGAAGTAAATCTGTTTATCAAGGCATCAGTCTGTTCGGAAAAAGTCAGTTAGTTTTCCTTGGCTATCAAAAATAATTACTTAAAAATGAAAAAAAATCTGAACTACAAACATATCCAAAATCTCTCTAGGTATTCTGATTTTGCCATGCTGTATTAAACACAGCCATTTACTTTAACATATGAATGTAAAAGGATTACCTTAATGCTTGTGGACTGTAGGCTCTGGAAGAAATATCTTGGGAATCCAAGAGATGCTGAGATCAGGTTGTAAATGGCTTCCGTCAGAGTCTCGATGTGCTGAGCAAAGAAATGTATAAGATTAGAAGTTGTACATCTTGAAAAAAACCCGAACAAACATAATGCACATATCAGTAAATGAATAAACACTGCATCATAATGTCAAGAAAGCAAGTTTGTTGTGAAGAAACCCCTCATGTTTTCACTTCTGAGGTTTATATCTGGAATGATTTCTAATCCACTTACCATGGCCCAGTCCACTTACCATGGCTCAGTCCACTTACCATGGCTCAGTCCACTTACCATGGCTCAGTCCAATTACCATGGCTCAGTTCACTTACCATAGCTATGTCCAATTACCATGGCTCAGTTCACTTACCATAGCTATGTCCACTTACCATGGCTCAGTCCACTTACCATGGCTCAGTCCACTTACCATGGCTCAGTCCACTTACCATGGCTCAGTCCAATTTTCATGGCTCAGTACACTTACCATAGCTATGTCCAATTACCATGGCTCAGTTCACTTACCATAGCTATGTCCACTTACCAGGGCTCAGTCCACTTACCATGGCTCAGTCCAATTACCATGGCTCAGTTCACTTACCACAGCTATGTCCAATTACCGAGTGGTACAAATAAATGAGAAGCTACAGTAGCTAACTACCACTTATAAGGAGCGCACTGGTTATTCAGGTTTTCACGTCTGTGATAGGACTGCAACAGCACTGTGTAGGAATCCTTACATTGTGCTCACTTCTAGTTCCTTAATACAGCTACATACATACAGTTGCTTTTGTAGTTGACAACTGTCTACCAAATCAGTCACAAAACGACCAAAAAAATAAAGACTCTAACAATATAAGTGAGAGGTCCATTAGAATCATCAGTGAGAATGGCAGAAACAGCTGTGGGAATCTGTCGGAGTACGTCTGTGTAACCACTGTAGGCTCTCCGCTTAGCACCATCCAAGCCCATCAGGAACATACTCTGTCTGCAATACACCAATCCACGATAAATTCAATAAACACATAAATCAACAAACGGTACATATTTACTTAACTGACTGGCATTTTATGTAAGGTTCAAGAATTTTTCACTCATTTGACAAAAATCAATTGCAGAAATTGCAATTTGGTTGATCAAATTGCTCAAGTTTATCAACATATGTCACGAATATCAGCCTACATGTAGTTATGTGTATATCTCGGAGCTTGCATAACCAAGAGCAAATCAGTGACTTGACCAATGGAAAAAACAGAATAAAAACAATCCAAAAAACTTTTTTTTCTATATTTCCACCCAAATTAATGCCATCTAATGTGAGTTTTGTTCGATTTCTGACCACAGACATAGTGTATGTTTCGGGATGTTATGTTATCTGGACAGCTTGTTTGATTAATTTATTTATTTGGAGTTTTATGCTGTATTAAACGGCGACAAGCATTATGGAGCGAAGAAACAGGGCAGAGCTCTTGCTTACCTTGTCAGAGAATTTTGTAGCACAGACAATATAGCCATGTTAAGAACATCACAAGTTTCTTGTAATCTGGGTCAAAGGTCAAGGGTTAGATGCATTTACTGCTTTCTATGTCTCCTTTCTTTATGCATATTTAAAAGAATTAATGACATGTAAAACATGCCCGGTTTTGTTAAATGCTGGGCAAACAAAATAAAGTTTTGACAGATTTAAGAAAATCAGTTCATTAATCTGTACTTTTTTGATGTTAAGCAGAGTTTGCTTTGAATATTAATAAAACGATCTCATTTATTTATTTGATTGGTGTTTTCCGTCCTACTCAAGAATATTTCACTTATACAACAGCGGTCAGCATTATGGTTGCAGGGAACCTGGGTGAAACCAACAACCAATTGCAAGTTGCTGGCAGGCCTTTTCTGAGAGGAAACCAAAATGAGCTGGACTTGAACTCACAGTGATACCACTGGTGGGAGGGTCCTGGGTCATTGTGCCGGGCTGGTGTGCTAACCCCCTTGGCCATGAGGGCCCTCTTCAATCAGATGGTTTCAGTAATACAACGCTGTTGCTCTTAATGTGGACATGTACAGGATACAGCTTGACGTTGTAGAGGGAGATCAGGTCAGCATCAAATGACTGGTGATAAAGAACAGCAAACTTCTGGCTCAGCGCTCCAAACTCACATGCACATTTGTGTAACTGCAACAACACAAACCATGTCTATGATCATTCCAGTGAAGAAAATCCTGTTGGGAAATCTTTGGCTTTAGACACAAAACCTTAATCAAATGGCTTGGCTAATCTTTTCAATTCTTACCAATACTGGTTTCAACATAAAAATATGTCAATGACACAGTTCCAAAGGCCTTTTTAATACCAAAAGTACTATCCTGTATGTCATACTTGTTCAGCAACAAATTGTTTTGCCACACATGACTGCATACTCATTGAGGATGACCTAGGACCTTGTTCTATACTTCAGCCAGTGACCTTGACCTGCTAACTTATGATATGACCTTTACCCCCTGACAGAGGATCTAACCAAAATGGTCCGTAACCGGTTGATTTGAGGTGTAACCTTCACTTCCTGACCTCTTGCCTGACTGATACAACCAAAATGACCAGTGGCCTGCTAACTGGAGGTATGACCTTCAACCCCTGACCTATCACCTGATCAGACCACACTGGCCAGTGATGAGTTAAGTTGAGGTATGACCTTCACCCCTTTACCTCTCACCTGACTAATGAGCTGACCACAGCGGCTGACCTCCTGACCATTAGTGATTGCCAGAGCCGTTGCTATAGCAGGGGGAGGACAGCTGCGGAAGGTATTACATGTCTGCAGAACTTGTGTAAACACCTGAAGCATCTGAGCACGCGTGTGGGCATAGCCACTCTGAAAAAGCAGCGGGAAGCTCGGAGTCGCAGCAGCCTGAAAAATGAAGGATAAGAAAATATGCAAACTTTGGTGAATACTTCCATATTCCATGTACCATGTATCCATGACATAACATACTAAACCATTTTAGTATGTCAAAGATGGTGCATAAGCCCAGACATAATATGGTCCAAACTGAGTCATAATATGGTCCAAACTGAGTCATAATATACTGGTACCATTATTTAAAAGAGAATGTACAAAACCCACAGTTTTCAAAATTTCACCTTTCACCCTGTTCAGGACTGAACACTGACCTGTGACAAAAAAGGCAGATACTCGACAGCTGCATGGTAAAAGATAGACTTGTCTTCTCTGGAGCAGTGTACATTTGATATTTTGTATAAAGAATAAGAGAATTGCTTCATACTATAGGATTTTCTCTGTGGTTTTAGTCTTCTATAACTACATGTATTCTGCATATTAACAAATAAACTGAAACCACTTGGATCCTCAAGTTAACACAATCTGACAAAGAGTTGGTAATCAACATGATCCACAACACATTATTGTATAATGACTTTTTTACTAAACATGAAATATTGATATTATCAAAATGAATTTCATCAGAGTTACTTTTTGTTTTTGATTTGAGGGTAAAATACTGTACCTTCAGAGAGGTGACACCTCTGTGGTAATTCTCCACAGCGTGGGTGATTTTCTCTATCATGTTACCGGCGTCATTCTCCATTGCACTAAGGCTCTCTTCTCCTGCACAGAGGTGTTCTAGTCCATTCAGCCAGAAGTAAAGGTGTTCTGTGGACACCTGATCAGGAGGAATGGCAAACAATGTACTACAAAAGCTCCAGTGAGAATATATTGAATTTTTATGTGTCAGCAAATATTGTATTCATTAAATGAAAAGAAAAATTACAATATTTGGTTATGCTGTGCAAAATACATGTACTCTTATCAAGGTTTCATAAAAAAAAAAAGACGAAAACTTCCAAACGTAAGCTGAGCCCATTTTCACCTGTTTTTTTAAAGATTTGAAGACTTCTTTGGCAATCCAATACTGCCCATATCTCATGGCTTGCCTGCCTATTTTGTAACTTTCCCAGCCATTAGTAGATTTTGTAGTGTTGAGCAAAAGGTGACGAAGGTCAGTGGGAATGGAATGACTCGAGGAGGCTTGGAAGATTAATGTGCACAAGCAAACCTGTAACAAAGATCAGTGTACAGAGACAAATCTGTGACAACAATTAAGGTACAGAGAAAACAATGTAACAAAGATTAATATATTGCCATTGTCATGTTCGTGTTAATTTATAATAGTTGTTGAACATGTCGAGCAGTAAGCTTATCCTAAGTGAACTTCATCTGTTAGACAATATGTTACTGAGTTATCTCCCTTTTATACTGTACTACAAATGTGACAGTTGTATATTTTACTTTTTCTTTTGTTTTGGTTTTTATTTATTTTTGTCATTTAATTAAAAGTGAACGCATTAAAAAACTGCTGGTGTGATGGTTTTAGTTATTGATAGGTCTCAAGTTAGCAGGTTTTCATTTGTAGTTGTTTTCATTCCGGTAAAGATGAAGCTATTTATGTTTAGTTGCGGCGTATGGAGCTTGGACACTGGGTTAGAGGGGTGGTTTGACCTGTTATCCGCATTCAAGTGGGTCGTGATTGGCTTGTGCCTGATCTTGAGAGCTCGTCTTACAATTTTGCACAGATTAAGCACACTTGAGATTTTACCTTTCATTTGTGTCAAGTTTGTGACTCGTGTCGAGTGTTACGGCAGGAATGGCCTCGTTATTGAGTTATACGCAAATGCTGTTTTGTGAAATTCATTATCTGTAGTTATAACCACAGAGATGTTATGAAGGTAGCCGACTGCTCTGGTTGAACTGACCGGCTGGGTAACTATATGACAATACAGACATCATACTAGGACTCCCAGATGGAACAAGATTATATCTTGGTCATCTGAATGACCTTTGAGTAGTTATCTGGCTGCATCACTTTCATATCATCCCCACAGGTGTTGACCCAACATCACTGAAACTTCATACAGTGAACAATAAGTTTCTTCTATCAAATGTTAACAACCTTCACATTGATAAACGTAACTCTAACCACTATAAAAACAGTTTTACATTAGGGCGCTGACATGTATTGTTGTAGAGGGCCTCTGGGAAGAGCAAACTGTTAAATTTGACAGAGCTACACTCTTTAAATAAAGGTTTCATTCATTCATTCATTCATACTTAATGTGGGTGAACTGAAGCAATCTCTAGACAGGATAACACTGTGGTCAGTATAACTCACCTTCAGCCTAGTTTCTCTCCACACAATCCATACTTAACACATTACTTCTTGTGAATACCAAAATGTCTCCTAAACCGATATATATATATATCTGTATACACATACTTATATATGCTTGGTGATTTTAGGAGTGCTTTTACAATGAGCCACACAGTTAAAGGGTTATGGTTGTTTTTTCCCTGTGCCTGCATTGCCAGATTACATGTACTTCATAATCCATGGACAAGTATCCTTATTAGCTTTAGTGTATGTGTTTTACCATTTCATGAACAATAAAAAAATTTTATTATATGATTAATTCCAAAGCCAAGCATTTGGGTTAGTACTGCTGCATGTTTTCAGTTAGTCTATGTACATGTTGCACCAATTAATTTACTCAATTCACAAGCTACTTAAGCGCTAGTCATACCAGATTTTTGCTCGTTTCAGCGTCGTTTACCAGCAGGGCATTCCTTAAGCAGTCAGTAAGGACAGGGACTACCCTCAGTAATGAGTCTCCGTCTTGGTCGCCTATAGCCGCCAAGCCTTCAGACAGAAGCTCTGAGAGGTGACCTGTAGGAAACACACACAGATATGGAACGGACATTACAGGAACATCAATGCACGGAATCAAGTATAAGCAGTAATGCGCACTTATTTACGTATATTTATTTATTTATTTGATTGGTGTTCACCGTAAGAATTTTCCCCTCATACAATGGTGGTCAGGTTTATCTCAGGAAAAACCACCAACCTTTGGAAGATACCTGACAATCTAGCCACAGCCCAAACAGCCAAAGCTGGCATCAAGCATGTGGCTTTAAGGGCATGGTGGTTTCAACAAACCAGCTCCTGCATGATCAGAGCCAGAATAGTACCTCAGACCATAGGTGTACCAACGTGTATGTACACGTAGATGTACACACAAAACACTTCTTACCATGTACACTACATTTGAACATGTGTGTATACATACACACATCATTTTGTGCTATAAAGACTGAAATGTAACTATTCATTTCATAAATAACACATTAATTAATACAGCTTGTAGCCTGACTGACAGCAGAAAGGTTTTGATGCATTATTTTCTTGTTTTACTGAGTTGCTCTACTGATTGTTAAGCTTTACATAGCTCCCTTATTTCTTATTAGGTTTGGGATGCCTGATCTGCTGATTTTAACCAGTACATATGTAACTTTAGCAGGAATATTGAGTTTCTTTTTTCTCACATGGTTAGACCATCTCATGAACAACATACTCACACTTTTACTTTTCCAAAAGGCTGGTTTAAGAAATGTAATATTCTACTTTCAACACTTCTAATATGGTCTCAAAAATTAGCAGAATTAGGGTAATATGATGTTACTTCAGAGAAAAGTTTTGAAAAACTGACTTACAAAGTTTTGTGAATGTGACACATGCTTACTCACTGTAACTCACCTACTAAACTCTACACTTAAACTGCTTGCCCAATTTCGGACAGATGACCTCCAATCACTCAGGCAGGACAGAATCCCTTCCCTAACTCACACAAGTTCTCCTTACACACTGACATGAGACACTGAGGAGGAGATCTGCCATGGTCTCTACACACACAGAACAGGCTGATGGAATGTGGCTACAAGTCTTTACATTCTCCTTACACACTGACCTGAGACACTGAGGAGGAGATCTGCCATGGTCGCTACACACACAGAACAGGCTGATGGAATGTGGCTACAAGTCTTTACATTCTCCTTACACACTGACCTGAGACACTGAGGAGAAGATCTGCCATGGTCTCTACACAAACTGCACAGGCTGATTGAATGTGGCTACAAGTCTTTACATTCTCCTTACACACTGACCTGAGACACTGAGGAGGAGATCTGCCAAGGTCTCTACACACACAGAACAGGCTGATGGAATGTGGCAACAAATCCTTACTGCGCACTTCAACACAAGCTGTCAAATAATAGATCCAGGCACATGTAAATATATAAGTATAAATATAAATCTGACTTCCTCTTTCTCCACTTACATGAGCATGCTAACTGTAACGGAGTTAAAATTAGATCCATGACCATAAAGTTATTCATTTTTCCAGATTCTTCAAAGATCTAAACAAAATTAATTCTAAGGTTTAACTTGAAGTCAGGAAGATATTGTACTGAAAAAATGTATAATAAAGTTAGGACCAAAACTAACACTTTATTTGCCTCTTAGAATGCCCTTTTGTTGGCGAATTTTCTGGGCAAATGTGAAGTTTCTGTGAATTATTAAGTTTTTATCTCCTTTACTGAATGTCATTGAGGTTCTGACTAAGACTACAGCTTTTGACTGGAATGTGCATACATGAAGATGATGGACAAGATGGTTACCTTGACATTGGTGTAATCCTTGCTGAATGCAGGCTGTAGTGTGGAGAGTCGTAGTAGAGTCTGTATGGCTGACACCGTCTGCTCCACCAGGCCTGCACCTCCTTCTGTAACATAGTCATATGATTATCACAATAACACACATATCTAACACTTTCATGTACATCTAATTACTACAATAACACACACAGCCTAGACTTTCACCTACATCTGATTACCACAATAACACACATATCTAACACTTTCATGTACATCTGATTACCACAATAACACACACAGCCTAGACTTTCACCTACATCTGATTACCACAATAACACACATATCTAACACTTTCATGTACATCTGATTACCACAATAACACGCACAGCCAAGGCTTTCACCTACATCTGATTACCACAATAACACACACAGCCTAGACTTTCACCTACATCTGGTTACCACAATAACACACATATCTAACACTTTCATGTACATCTTATTACCACAATAACACACACAGCCTAGACTTTCACCTACATCTGATTACCACAATAACACACACAGCCTAGACTTTCACCTACATCTGATTACCACAATAACACACACAGCCTAGACTTTCACCTACATCTGATTACCACAATAACACACACAGCCTAGACTTTCACCTACATCTGATTACCACAATAACACACATATCTAACACTTTCATGTACATCTGATTACCACAATAACACACACAGCCAAGGCTTTCACCTACATCTGATTACCACAATAACACACATATCTAACACTTTCATGTACATCTGATTACCACAATAACACACACAGCCAAGGCTTTCACCTACATCTAATTACCACAATAACACACATATCTAACACTTTCACGTACATCTGATTACCACAACAACACACACAGGTAACAAAGACATACATCTCATTAACACAATAACACACAGAGCCTAAACTTCTATATACATCTGATGACCAGAATAACACACACAGCTAAGACTTTCATCTTGCTGATGATGGCTGTCATGTTGTGACTGTGAACACTGCTACAAGTATTCATTTCCATTTTCTCTTACTGTTGTATCCAGCCAGAGCAAGGTCAGTGAGTAGCTCTACAGCTTTCACAGCTAAAGACGTGTCGGCATGGTAACAGTAACGCTGGCAGACTTCCAACCCCAGGGAACCTGTAATTACAGAGATACATGTATCAAAACACAACCAAGGTCCCAGTCACTACAATTCCTAATACGTCCTTGGAATACACACACTGTTTCTTCTGTATTAATGAGACCTAATGTTATATGGACATACATACAGATGTACATACACAACACAACACACAAATATCGCAGGTGTTCAGTTTCATTGTCAAAGGCCTACAGATATCATGTGAGTTCATGTACATGTAATTTCATATGCACAAAGTTGTCCTACGTGATGCTAAAGGAAAAGTCAAACGCAGCAGTTGTTTTAGTGTCAGAACATTGCCTATTGAGCTAAGATGATTTGTTTGTATTTGACAGATGTTCTTTGTGTTACAGGAGTAAAATATCAAAGAGTTTGATCTATATGGTAGTATCTTCAATAAAATGAAATCAATTTTGCTACTGACTGTGAATTGTGAGTATAAACAACATTTAAAATTGCACACCAAATAGTTTAATTTTAATTTACTTTTTATTTACACTTATAATCACAAACATGAGCCAAAGTGCCATATCAACTTTTTTTTTTTGTTATATAGATATATTACCTGGATTAAACTCAAACCTTACTTGCTGATACTTTGAACAACTCACCTGGAGACAAGGAGAATAGATTGACAGCCAGGGATGAAGACAGGGTGGTCAGAACCCTGAGGATCCCCCACACCAGACCAGGGAATGTCACCTTCATGGCAAACCTACATAACACCTGTAAACGAAGACGATGTGGTCAGTACCCTGAGGACCCCCACGCCAGACCAGGGAAGGTCCCCTTCATGGCAAACCTACACAACACCTGTAAACAAAGACAATGTGGTCACTACCCTGAGGACCCCCCACACCAGACCAGGGAAGGTCACCTTCATGGCAAACCTACACAACACCTGTAAACAAAGACAATGTGATCACTACCCTGAGGGCCCCTCCACACCAGACCAGGGAAGGTCACCTTCATGGCAAACCTACACAACACCTGTAAACAAAGACAATGTGGTCAGTACCCTGAGGACCCCCCCACGCCAGTCCAGGGAAGGTCACTTTCATGGCAAACCTACACAACACCTGTAAACAAAGACAATGTGGTCACTACCCTGAGGACCCCCCACGCCAGTCCAGGGAAGGTCACCTTCATGGCAAACCTACACAACACCTGTAAACAAAGACAATGTGGTCACTACCGTGAGGACCCCCCCACTCCAGTCCAGGGAAGGTCACCTTCATGGCAAACCTACACAAAACCTGAAAACAAAGACAATGTGGTCAGTACCCTGAGGACCCCCCACACCAGACCAGGGAAGATCACCTTTGGGACAAACCTACACAACACCTGTAAACACAAAGCGCTCAATACCCCGAGAGTGTTTTAGCCATAAAAAGCAAATCGCCATTATGGAACTTTCCTTGCATAATCTTTTTTGGGTCCCAGCTCTCCTGTCCTGCTCATTTTGTGGGCAAACTGGTCATGTTGAACTCATGTATTACACAGAGATAATGGACAAACTGCTAATGTAGAACTCATGTATTACACAGAGATAATGGACAAACTTGTAATGTTGAACTCATGCATTACACAGAGATAATGGATTAACTGGTAATGTAGCACTCATGTATTACACAGAGATAATGGACAAACTAGTAATGTAGCACTCATGTATTACAGAGATAATGGACAAACTGGTAATGTAGCACTCATGTATTACACAGAGATAATGGACAAACTGGTAATGTTGAACTCATGTATTACACAGAGATAATGGACAAACTGGTAATGTAGAACTCATGTATTACACAGAGATAATGGACAAACTGGTAACGTAGAACTCATGTATTACACAGAGATAATGGACAAACTGGTAATCTAGAACTCATTTATTACACAGATATAATGGACAAACTGGTAATGTTGAACTCATGTATTACACAGAGATAATGGACAATCCGGCTTGACAAGTCTCCATTACACAGAAGCAGGTACCCCATTTCCCTGTCACCGCAGCTATCCTTACCTCTACTGTGTCCACCTTCCACAAATGAGGAGCGATACGTGCCAACATGCACAGATCAGACAATGCTATCATCTTGACCTGTCGTCTAGGGTCGCTCTCAAGGTAACTTGTTAACAGCTCCACCTATGGGTCAGAAATGTACGCTGAAAAGGTCATGAAAGTCTTATCTTTTATCACTGAAAATAAGACCTGAAGTTGCTCTTAAACTGTAAGCTTTAAACTCTCTCTTGGTTAAACAAGTATACAAGTAGGACAAGTATGCTTCCAGACCATCAGAAATTTTTTCACATGTTTTCCAGTTAAAATGGGAACATAGATGATGGCTAGCAACTTACATGGAGACTTACTTTGAATACCAATTCCAATTTTATCCACATGAGTGCTGAATATTCAGTTATCCACATGAATGCGATGCGGAGCAGTGAGTCATCCACATGAGTGTGACGCTGAGTAGTGAGTCATCCATGTGAGTGTGATGCTGAATATTCAGTCATCCACATGAGTGTGACGCTGAGTAGTGAGCCATCCACATGAGTGTGACGCTGAGTAGTGAGTCATCCATGTGAGTGTGATGCTGAATATTCAGTCATCCACATGAGTGTGACGCTGAGTAGTGAGTCATCCATGTGAGTGTGATGCTGAATATTCAGTCATCCACATGAGTGTGACGCTGAGTAGTGAGTCATCCATGTGAGTGTGATGCTGAATATTCAGTCATCCACATGAGTGTGATGCTCAATATTCAGTCATCCACAAGAGTGCGATGCTCAATAGTCAGTCATCCACATGAGTGTGATGCTGAATAGTCAGTCACCCACACGAGTGTGATGCTGAGTAGTGAGTCATCCACATGAGTGTGATGCTGAGTAGTGAGTCATCCATGTGAGTGTGACGATGAGTAGTGAGTCATCCGCATGAGTGTGATGCTGAGTAGTGAGTCATCCACATGAGTGTGATGCTGAATATTCAGTCAATTCCGACTTTATTTACAGTAATGCCCACCCAAAGCACAGTTCAATAGAGATTCTGAAATCTCTGTTACTTCAGGGTATGGAGTAAGTGCAGCGTAGACATAAAGAAAACAAAGGAAGGTAACCTGTTGTGGAATGTCCATCAAGGAGCGTGCTGTCAGCTGTGACATTGTGTGCAGAATAACCGTAACAAACTGCTTTGTGGGGTACTTTGGTAGTAATGATTTACACACTTCACGAGCCTGAATACAGAAAAGAATACTGCTAATGACATGATAAACAAGAGGTAAGTATAATTTCAAACAATTATAGTAAGTCCAAACTGTGGCTTAAAATGTTCAAACCATAAATCTTAATTTAATATTCAAAATAATTAAATTTTATAATTTTTTATAATTAAATTTACTTTAATATAAGGGAAAACAGAAAAAAGAATATTTATCTGTAATTTCAAAATGGCTTCTGTAACCAAATAGTGTTATTGGTGTTTGATACGACATAAATGGAATGAATCATCTCTGATGCAGTTTTAAAGTAAAAGAATGATTGGGGTTTTAATGCCAGATTTCAGCAGTATTTCAGCCATGTCTTTTAAGTAAAAGAAATATTCACCTTTGATGCCGTACTCGCATCATGATACATGTGTTGCATTATGGGTATGAGTTTTAGTTTCCTGTCAGCAGGGGTGGTTATACTTTCAATCATCTGGACAGCTTTTCGCAGTTATTTGCTGCAAATGTTCTGAAAGCAGTATATATGTATAAATATTCAACACATCAACAGGTCGGAGTTAACACACAAACATAAATCTCATTACATACAAACTATGTACGAATACCAAGGGCTGTGAAACAGATGTTTGGCATCATCATGGGATCTGATTCTTTCTTATTTCATTTTTTTATCTGATTGGTATTTTATGTTGTACACTTGTATATCTGGTTTTGATTACAAATGGAATGCATACTTAATTTCTCACTAAGAATTCTTTTCCTGAGTTTCCTGAGTTGCCAGACCAATTTATTCTTTGTCAAAAAATGTTGAGCTTGGAAGTCAGCAAATAATTCCAGTCACACTGTACATACTTTGATTTGTCTGCAAAACGTTCAGCGGCAAATATGGCCGCCTCGACTTCCACATTGTCATGAGAATCTAAGGCAACAACAATACTGTGATGGATAATTTTCTTCTCTCGGATCATGTTGGCAATACTTCCCAAGGTCCTGGAGAAACAAGAAATTTTACAGCTTTAATTTTGGAGTATGTGCTCAATAGATCCCACGGAAAGGTACATATATAACTGGATGAAACTAGTATTCATAAAATATTTGATAGTTTTTTTTTTATAAAAATTGCAAAATTATTCAGAGGATAAATTTTTTGAACTTATAAATTTTGAATCTTACATCTATATTTCAAGCACCCATATTACTATAAAACATAAAATAAAGCCTTTTCATACTTGAATTGAAAATAGAAAATACTCAGTTATTGAGCTGTAAGCTAATGTGTGTACAGGTCATATTTTTGACGGCTTACCGTAGAGTGATTGCCCTGGCAACAGGGTCATTGCTGTGTATAACTGCAAAGATACGCCTCAGGAAATCTTCAACATTGAGGACTTTGTCATGGTGCTTCTCAGTTTGCTGCACCACTTTCAGAATACACAGTCGGATAAAATTATTACTGAAGAGCAAAAAACAAAAATATCTGATTATGCTTTTTATTTCATTGTTGCTTCACCTCATACTCAAGAGGACTTCTGATCCCAAACTTTAAAAGTGATATTGTGATCATGCGTAAAGAAATTTGTTTATAATGCAACTGTAATTGATGCTTACTGAGATATTTTAAGTCTGTGAATGAAAGAAACTGGCATGAAAACTTCACTGGTAAACCATCATATTTTGTTGAATTTATTTGTTAGTTTTACAGCATGATTAGATTGGACGCCGACTAGTTTGTGAGCCCAAACACTTTCCAGAACTAACTGGCTCTATATATTATGGCACTGGAACCTGACATACTGATACAGTTTACTGACATACCTTCCCACAACTGCTAAACAGATATGCTCACCATACTGGTGGATTACATGTGGTCTTCAATGAAGGTTAGACTGTGCAAACTGCCACACGAGCTTCATCGCCCGTTTACTGCAACTAAGGCCCCCCAGACAATGAGAGTGATAGCAAATTAGATCTGTAAAATTTCAACATCCACACATTCCTTTTCGTCAATTATCTTTGTTTTGTTTTTTGTCTTTTTTTTTAATTAATGGTAATTTACTGGATATTAAAACCGAAGCTTACCTGAAATCAGCTCTGAAGACATCAGCAAGTTTGAGAACTGCTGAGTTAATGAGAATAGGAAATGGATACTTCTCAAAAAGAGTTGGGAATCTGACGACAGCTTCACATTGCTCCCCAACATTAGACGATCGTAAGCCTGTAAATACATACAAACACAGTCTGAAAAACACTTAGCAATCCTCAGTTTATTTTCATTTTTTGCTATTTCTTTGGTAATTAACTTTTACATGTTTTATTAACTATCTGTTTTGAAAATGTTGATATTAAAAGTGTTAAAATTAATGCAACTAGAGCATGGTGGATATATTGCACATTAATGATGAGGTTCTACGGTGATAACGGCTATGTTTTAATTAGATTTGACTATCATTATCTCCGCTTCATAACTTTATAAAATGAATATAAAGTAGCACTGGGTTTTGCAGAAGACATAATTCGTCTGGTAGAACCAACCATCATTTGATGGTTAGCTATTACATGTGCATGTTCTTTTCTGTTTGAAGATGAAACATCACATGACACAATACTCCATATCAACTTGAGTACAAAGTCTGAGGTGCTTTTGTCACCTAACAACAATTTTCCAAATTGTTAGCGTTTACTGAACTAAACTGTGTACCATCGTTGCAAATGTCATTTGTTCCAAAGCTGGAAGTTGATCTCCACTACTTTCAATTTAGCCCTGGCATCACTACAGTTACACTCTACATCAAACAGACACATCAGGAAAGCCTGTTCCCCACTTCAATCCACATTTCGCTCGTAGTGAGTCACAGTGAGACCGATGATGTGGGAAAAATATGGTTTGGGAGTGGGCTTCCCTTATGTTTATGCTTGACCTGGAGCTAAATTAAAAGGTGTTGAGATCGACTTCCAGCTGTGAGCCAGGTGACGTTTGCGACTACAGTACACACATTAGTTCATTTACCATTGATGAAGTTGTGGCCATTTGGCAAATTCATATTTTGGCAGTTACCCACTTTCTGACCTGTCAGTATTAAAACAGTATCTGACTGAAAAAAATTTCTAATCTAGCTCCAGTGTGAATATTAATAAGAGATGGACAAGATAACCTAGAGTCATTTAGATAATATTGCAGCAGGTATTCAGTATGTCATTTTACTTGTTGAATGCTTGTTGTAGTGCAAATAAGAGACTCTCATTTGAGCAGCACAGCCATAAAGTTATAATGTGATTCAAGATCAAATGTGTTATAGGATACTTTCTCTGTGCAGAAGAATTGTAGTTCAGTGTTGGATAAAAAAAAATTGTGCGTAAATTCATGTGCAACTATCAATGACAATTGTGGCTGCATGTGTGGCCTTTATTTAAAGGAATTGCGGAAAAATATATTTCTTCTGTGACACATTAGAAAATATGGCAGTTCTAAATGCTACTAGGCTGACGCCTTTGTAGGGATGTCAGAAATATTACATATGGTGGTCGTACATTTAACACTGAATTAATGCCTTTGTTGGTACCTCAGCTAGTTGGCCACAGTGTATGGTAATGCTATGTGGACAGCCATGTGGACAATCTCATTAAAAATAACAGCTCGAACCCTACCTTACATCTGGTATGCACGGATTTCCTAAGGCGATCCAAAAGTAGTTATGTCACAGCCAGCATCGGTAAATCATCTTTTAACAGTAATCCAGGTGTTTAAAATTTTGAATTGAACATGTCAAACCAACACCTGTCTTGTTTTGAATTCCAACTTCCGTCAAGTTCCAGCAAGGTTATAAATTTTCATAGTGAATTTGTTTTTACTGTATTTATTGTCTTCAAATACAAAGGTACCTGGTACCATAAACGATAGATTTTGTTGTCATCAGTTTATTTTTGAAACAGCCAGCAGGTACCTTGCCAGGACTTGGCGGAAGTCTGAATTCAAAACATGCTGTGGATTACAGGGAGTTGTAAGGACTCAGGCTATATTTACATGTTGATTTCCACATGCATTCTGTTGTCATTTTTTTCCCCATGGTCACACGCTTTTACTCATTCAATGATTAAGACTGAATGGGGAGATGTTCAATTTGCATGAAAAGGAAAACAGTGTAAATAAGACATTTATCATTCTAGTTTCTTAAATTGTTGTGAAATGCTCTGGATACAAACTTCCATCAGACAGCATGTCAGGTCCGTAGCCAGTTGCTTATACCGCTACACCACTCGAGCTGATGTGCTAGAACGTGATTTTTAGACGCCTGTAAGGCAGATGAACATGGTAGGGGTTGAATGCGTATGTGCGTGTGTCACATGCTTTTGTCACATGAACTACATCTGCAAAGAGTCTCCTCCATATTAGGCCAACCTCATTCTGCGAATCATGAAGGAATTGACGTAAGTAGTAACATAGAAAGTTACATGTAAATATAACCCTAGTCTTTACAACAGCCTGGATTACTGTTGAAAAATGGTTTGCCGATGCTGACTTTGACATTTTTACATATGAGCCATTTCAGGGAATCAGTGGATAGGGCCTACTAAAAGTAAGATACCGGTAGGGTTCGAGCTGTTTAGTGAAATTTTCATCGTGAATCTAGACTAAACCGAGGCTGGGCGTCACGCTATGTTCATTGTGAAAACGTTAGTCTACTAGAGCAGAGACACCAAATTCTCAGGACTGCGGGTCTAGAATCAGATTATGTCAGTAGTATCAATGGGCAAAGAGGTAGAACTGAATTTATCCTTTCAAACGGTCATACAGTTTGACTAAATTTTTTAGGTGTCACCTTTCTCTAATTCCATTAAAGCTGAATTAGCGTCTGGGTCGGAAACGTTGTGGTAACTGTCAGCGATTCCTTGAATCCCTCTCATGTTCATCGTGCTAACTATGGGCGCCGCCATCTTTACTGAAGCTGGAAACATTTAAATTCACGAATACAAAAATAAACGAGAAACAAACTATTTCAGGGAAGTGAAAGCTTTTGAAAAACAATATGCCACTTTATCAGCCTATTTTCAAAGTTAAAAAGACAATATATATTCATCTGAAGAAGAAAAGAAATGAGAAATAGCATACTGATTTGAATTAACCAAATGGCATTTTCGCATTTTCTTAATTTGTGCACACCTTTGAGCTTCAAAATGGCAGCGCCCATGTATGACTCCTTCTAGAGAATGTGTGTGTAGAATTTCAGTGGTTGCATGGTGTTTAGTGAGGTTTTCCTTTGGTGAATAGCTGCAACATCAAGATGGGCCACAGGCTGTTGAGATCATTCGTGCTGCCATCCTGTCGATCGGGATTCAGAGGCAGACAAATGTTCCCTACCCCGACAACGTGTTGGAGAACAACAACAACGCCTAATGAAACATTGTTTGGCGTTATTACTTCTGCCCGACGCAACAAGTCGGATGGAAAGGGCAAAGATATCAGCTCCTTGGTACAGCCAGTGTACGTCAAACCTCCCAACAACCCAGATGACATAAATGTTGGGGCAGAGTTAACCGGCTCTCTCAAAAAAGAAGACTTACTGAAATTGTTAAATCAGTTTTACAGAAGGCCGGAGATCAAGCGGCTGTCAGCCGAAAGTGGTCTGGACAACAAACTGTTTCATCAAGCTTATATCAGCTTCAGGCGGTTTTGTGTTGAGTCGGAAAATTTGCCTGTTGATCTTCATGTTGTCCTCAGTGATATCTTACAAGAGGCAGGGCATACTGATGATATTTTTCCTTATTTCTTGCGACATGCAAAAGAGATTTTTCCGCATTTAGAGTGTATGGAAGACTTAAAAAAAATAAGTGACTTGAGACTTCCTGCAAACTGGTACCCTGAGGCCAGAGCAATACAACGAAAAATCATCTTTCATGCAGGACCTACAAATAGTGGGAAGACGTATCATGCCCTTCAGAGACTGTTCAGTGCTAAGTCAGGTGTGTACTGTGGCCCGCTTAAAATGCTGGCTGTGGAAGTGTTTCAGAAGAGTAATACAGCTGGAACAATGTGTGACCTAGTAACTGGAGAGGAAAGACGATATGCTGACCCAGAGGGAAACCCCTCGGCTCATGTTGCCTGTACTGTAGAGATGACCAGTGTTACTAACCCATATGAGGTGGCTGTGATTGATGAAATACAAATGATAAAGGATACGCAGAGAGGCTGGGCATGGACAAGAGCGTTACTTGGAGTTTGTGCTCAGGAAATCCATGTGTGTGGTGAAGCATCAAGCATCCAGCTTGTTAAAGATTTGATGATGGTGACAGGCGATGAAGTAGAAATAAGAAAGTATAAACGGCTCACAAAACTGAAATTTCTGGACAAAGCTGTTGGGTCATTTGATAATGTGACACGTGGTGATTGTATCGTTTGTTTTAGCAAGAACGATATCTATACTGTTTCCAGGCAACTTGAGAAAAGAGGCCAGGAATGTGCTGTTATTTATGGAGGCCTTCCACCTGGTACAAAAATGGCACAAGCACAAAAGTTCAATGATGCGGAAAATTCATGTAAAATAATGGTGGCAACAGATGCCATTGGTATGGGACTGAATTTGTCTATAAAGCGCATTATATTTTACTCACTGATAAAACCAAGGCTTAATGAAAAGGGGGAAAAAGAAATGGATGTTATCAGTACATCGCAGGCTCTACAGATTGCAGGTAGAGCAGGAAGGTTTGGGACAGAGCATGAAGAAGGGGAGGTAACCACATTCAGGAAAGATGACCTTGCTTTATTAAAGGATATTTGTCGGAAAGAGATAGAGACAATAGAGCAGGCAGGTCTTCATCCAACGGCAGAGCAAATAGAACTGTTTGCATATCACCTGCCCAATGCTACCCTCTCTAACCTTATTGACATATTTGTCACACTGTCTCAACTGGACAGTGATAAATACTTCATGTGTAATGTAGATGATTTCAAATTTCTTGCAGATATGATTGAGCATGTTCCTTTAGCATTAAGAGCCAGGTATGTATTCTGTTGTGCTCCTATTCCCAAGAAACAGCCATTTGTTTGCACTATGTTTCTGAAGTTTGCTCGTCAGTACAGCCGCAGTGAGCCAATCACACTAGATTGGCTGTGTCGTCAGATTGCTTGGCCCTTCTCACCACCTGAAACTATACTGGACCTGGTTCACCTGGAGGGTGTCTTTGATGTCCTTGACCTCTACCTGTGGCTTAGCTATCGTTTTCAAGACATGTTTCCAGATGTGAGTTTGGTGCGTGACATGCAGATAGAGCTGGACTCAATAATACAGATGGGTGTATTCAACATCACTAGACTCATTAAGGCAACAGAGACGCCCACCTCAAGTGCCCCACCCACTGACGAGGATGAGTTTGAGATGAAGAGCAGGTCTCACAAATCTGCAATGGCACAGAAAAATTACATGAGTGATGATTTTGGTGAGAGGAAGTCCCAGAAAATCAGACATGAAAGAGCAGATTCAGCGTTTGACTCAAGACTTTCAGCAAACTTTGTGCGGGCAAAGTCTGAGACTGCTCAAGGAAAGGCAAATGGAAAAGTCAACCTAGGCCATGGGCGATTAACAGATCAGCTGATTAAGCAAGGCTTGCTGACTCCTGAAATGCTGGCAAAATTGCAGGAGGAGTGGCTTAGTGAGACTCCGCCCACTGGGAATACCCCAGGCTCGGATGACAAGTGACAGCTTTCTGAAGTTTTGCAGACAGTTAGGGTCAAGAGTTCCAATAGTATCAGAAGAAACATTACAGTGATGTCCAACAGTGCTGATTCTTAATGAACTGTGCTTAATTGCAAATTAATTGTGCCATAATAATTAATACATAAGAGCATTAATAGGTGAATGTGTAATTGGATGACACATAAGTATGCAAGATCACTGAAGTATTATATTTCTGGATTGCAGCCTATACATGTATTTGATTGTGTTTGTTACATTTACATATAAGTTATGCTATTCAAATTAATGTTTCATTGTAAATGTTTACTTGGAGATGTATTTTTGTTTCAGTTATGCTGGATGCCCATGTCATGTGTTGAGTTGTTATGAATCTACATCCAAAAGATTGTGTTGATTGAAGATTTTAGATGTCTATAGTAAACGTACCAAATACAACTCTCTTTGCCGCAAAAATTTATGTATTTTGGTGTTCAGGTTTTATGATGCCCTGATAATTGTGCTGAGCACTCACTGGTTGAGCAGTGTAATGGGATTTTGAACAAGATAAATAGACAGTGACTACCGGTAATGAAGTACCATGTTCTTTTTCACCTCATACTGGTTGGGCTGCAGCTTGAAGTCACAAACTTTGTCAGGCATTTGAAGATTTTAGAGCTGCTCATCTCAGTTTTCCCCACCCATTAACCTAATTACTGTCAAATATGAAGTGAAACATTATCGAGTTGAGTGAAAAACAGTCAGCTGGTTAATTAAATGATTAATTCACATCGTCTCTCAGTTTTTCTGCCTGGTTTCCACTGACTCTCACTTCTAGATCTACTTGTTCGCTCTGTTCCTAGGTTTTACTATACTGAGAAACCTCAGAACTGACTTCAGCTAGCTTGACTTCATGTACATTTTGGGTTTAGTTTCCTCACAGGTATAAAGGTGTTCATCATAGTTAGTGCCTCTACATCTTTGCTGACATGTCTCCAGTATTTGCAGATAAACAAGGAATAAGCTGCATCTGCTGTGGCATTTAGTTTACATTAACTTTGGTCTACCTTAATAATAGAGGGAGAAAATCAGAGAATACAAAACTACACAGTTTACTGGAGTTTGTAGCCAAAGACCTAGGTTGCCATCAGCTTTCATTGAAAATGGTATATACAATTTGCAGATATGCTAATTAACACTAAGCTAGGTATGGATGAAATGTGACATTACAAAAGTTGTTACATCTGACGTTATAATTTGTTGACAGAGTGGAAGTGGAAGTTTGTGCCCGTAAAATGTGATTTTGTGGAACATATGCACATGAAGTGTTCACCAGAGGGAATTCCCCATTAGCCTAGTGGTAGAAGTGTGGACTCCAAACACAGAGATTGCTGGTTCAAATCCCCATCAGGTAAACCCCATCAGGTAGGGAACTAACCAGGATCTGGGGGGAGATTCCGCAGGCACGTCTGGTGACTTCATTGAGACGAAAAGGCATAGAAACCATTGGCCATCATGGTGAACACACCAGTAACCCTCATGGTGAACACACCTGTAACCCTCATGGTGAACACACCAGTAACCCTTATGGTGAACACACCTGTAACCCTCATGGTGAACACACCTGTAGCCTTCATGGTGAACACACCAGTAACCCTTATGGTGAACACGCCTGTAACCCTCATGGTGAACACACCATTAACCTTCGTGGTGAACACACCTGTAACCCTCATGGTGAACACACCTGTAACCCTCATGGTGAACTGAGCTTGACAATCTTCATTTGGGCCCTTCCTCTGTCGATGACCTTGAAAACACTTTAGAGACGTGACTTGATGAGCTGCATGAATAAACATTTTTTGTCTGATCATTGACAATATATATTGTTCTTCGACCATGAAAAAAAAAGACTATGCTGTGATTGGATAGTCGTTCTAATAAATTCATTTTTGACATGTTTATTTATCTGACTGGTGTTTTACGTGGCAATCAGGAATATTTCACTGATACGACGGCGGCCAGCATTATGGTGGGAGGAAACTGGGCAAAGCCCGGGGGAAACCCACCACCATTGGCAGGTTGCTGCAGACCTTCCCATGTACAACCGAAAAATAAACCAGAATCAACTGGTCTTGAATTCACAGCAATTGCATTTGTAAAGTACAGTATCAGTATTCTGTGGACAGGTGAAACCTGGTATTTAATAGTATGAAGACGATATGAAGGTGTTGGTATTCTGTGACTGGCTGTATGGTGTATGTATGGTGTTGGTAGCTGTAGATGCTGTGAGCTGGGGGAACATGTACGGTGTTGGTAGCGGTAGATACTGTGACCTGGGGGAACATGTATGGTGTTGGTAGCGGTAGATACTGTGACCTGCGGGAACATGTATGGTGTTGGTAGCGATAGATACTGTGACCTGGGGGAACATGAATGGTGTTGGTAGCCATAGAGGCTGTGAGCTGGGGGAACATGTACAGTGTTGGTAGCGGTAGATACTGTGACGTGGGGGAACATGTATGGTATTGGTAGCGGTAGATACTGTGACCTGCGGGAACATGTATGGTGTTGGTAGCCGTAGAGGCTGTGAGCTGGGGGAACATGTACAGTGTTGGTAGCGGTAGATACTGTGACCTGGGGGAACATGTATGGTGTTGGTAGCGATAGATACTGTGACCTGCGGGAACATGTATGGCGTTGGTAGTGATAGATACTGTGACCTGAGGGATCATGTATGGTGTTGGTAGGGGTAGATACTGTGACCTGGGGGAACATGTATGGTGTTGGTAGCGGTAGATACTGTGACCTAGGGGAACATGTATGGTGTTGCTAGCGGTAGATACTGTGACCTGGGGGAACATGTATGGTGTTGGTAGTGATAGACGCTGTGACCTGGGGGAGCATGTATGGTGTTGGTAGTGATAGACGCTGTGACCTGGGGGAGCATGTATGGTGTTGGTAGGGGTAGATACTGTGACCTGAGGGAACATATATGGTGTTGGTAGGGTAGATAGTGAGACCTGGGGGAACATGTAGGGTGTTTGTAGTGATAGATACTGTGACCTGGGGGAACATGTATGGTGTTGGTAGCGGTAGATACTATGGCCTGGGGGAACGTGTGGTGTTGATAGCGATGGATACTGTGACCTGGGGGATCTTGTGAGGTGTTGCTAGCAGTAGATACTGTGAACTGGGGGAATATGTATGGTTTTGGTAGCAGTAGATACTGTGACCTGGGGGAACATGTAGGGTGTTAGTAACGGTAGATACTGTGACCTGGGGGAACATGTATGGTGTTGGTAGTGGTAGATACTATGGCCTGGGGGAACGTGTGGTGTTGATAGCGATGGATACTGTGACCTGGGGGATCTTGTGTGGTGTTGCTAGCAGTAGATACTGTGAACTGGGGGAATATGTATGGTTTTGGTAGCAGTAGATACTGTGACCTGGGGGAACATGTAGGGTGTTAGTAACGGTAGATACTGTGACCTGGGGGAACTTGTTTGGTGTTATTAGGGTAGATACTGTGGCCTGGGGGGACATGTAGGGTGTTGGTAACGGTATACACTGTGAACTGGGGGAACATGTATGGTGTTGGTAGCGGTATATACTGTGAGCTGGGGGAACATGTTTGGTGTTGGTAGTGGTAGATACTGTGAGCTGGGGGAACATGTATGGTGTTGGTAGTGATAGATACTGTGACCTGGGGGAACATGTATGGTGTTGGTAGTGATAGATACTGTGACGTGGAGGAACATGTATGGTGTTGGTAGCGGTAGATACTGTGACCTGGGGAAACATGTATGGTGTCAGAATACTGCACCTGTAGTACGGGACACGAGTAGCAGTATTATTCGTCACATCTTTATCTACCGTGTAAGGCATTATCAGGTAAACAGGCTTAATCACTGGACACTGCAAGTCATGCTGTACTTTCTAACCTGGAAATAGAAACCTCGTGTTGTGACCTACCTATGCGGTGTGATAAACGATATCAAAGTGTCCATTACGTTGATATGTTTGCTTTATACTGGCAGAGGGCGGGATTCGGCCTGTGACACTGAGCAAAAACAGTGTTAACGTTAAAGATTATATGCAGAGTTAATCTGTTCACCGACAGGAAAGACAGCACTGAATAATTTGAAGATGTCCTTGTTTGCGTTGGCTAGGATTTCCTTTGCTATTTTATTAAGGTATGTCTAATGAATGATTTATTGTAGAGAAGATTACACCGACCAGGTAAGGTACCTCTTGCAGTCGCACGTGTTAGCATACTTTCCCAAAATATAACAGCTTAAACAAATTCTTAAACAGTAATTTCTTCTCCAGGCGTTGATGACCAATGGGAGTGGCGTGCTCAGGCGATTGCATCTAGATTATTGGTTTAATTTTACATCCATAGATAATTGGAATTGCATTTTATAAATACTCACATATTTTATTATCATCACATTTCTCACCTGTACTTACAAGTGCCTCGTATTAACATGTTTGCAACAGCTCCAGTCCTACCTGACTGGACTGATTGCAATACTGGTTTCTTTGTTTCTCCAATTCGTTGAGGATTTAGTGACGAAATTCGAAATATACATACATACATAGTCCTAGTTAATTTATAAATAGGACTTGTGACTCCTTTGGGCATATCCTCCTTCAAAACGCCTTGAGCGTCCGTCTAGGGTCGGGTCACACCTAAGGCCTTAACAGAGGAAGTTGTAACTTCCTCGCTTGGCGTTCAGCATTAAGGGGATAGTGCAACGACTGGTTGATCCATCAGTATAATGGCTCGGGTGGGGCGACTTACTTGCCTTCGGTAAGTCGTGTCAATGAAGCAGCACTAGATAAAAGAGCCCTGGAATACGTCCTGCATCAAGGAGGCACAATACACATATATGCGCTCTAAGAACTCCGTCATTTGGCTGACAAATTGTTCATTACTATGTTAAATCCTAAGAACTTGCACTCACTCAAAACGTCTTAAATCGGCTATAACTTGTCGAAAAGTAAAGTCTGCCTACCACGCGTGGAAAAGTTTCTCAAAGTTTTGTCGGCTTTATTCCCTGTGATCTGACAACATGTTGAGTTATTCTGTCTGAAAAACTGACGAAGTGTCACCGATTAAGGGTAAACTGAATCTGGTATACCATGCGTTAAAAGGTCAGACTGAATCGGGTAACGTACGATAATAGGTCAGACTGAATCGGGAAGAATATGATACATGTGCGACAAACGGTGAAGAAGGATCGAGTAGTCTTCGATAAAAGGTCAAACCGAATCGGATAACATATGATAAAAGGTCAAATTCAATCGACTAGCATATGATTAAACGTTAAATCGTAACATAAGATTAAAGATCAAAGTGAGTCAGTAGCATGTATGATAAAAGGTCAAACTGAATCGGGTAGCACATGTTAAAATGTCAAACTGAACCGACTAGCATACGATAAAAGGTCAAACTGAATCGGGTAGCATTCGATAAAAGATCATTTGCATCCTGTAGTATGTTAAGTGAACGCATAACAAACCCTGAAGACCAAAGACGAACTGACTCTTGAATCGGAGCTCAATGCTTAGTCATCTTAGTTTATTTGTAAATGGTGTATAAATTTGATAAAATAAGAAATGGTAAACTTTTTGACTGAGTGGAGAAATGTCAGGTTCTGTGACATGAAGCCATGCTATACGTTGAATTCATTAATTTCTTCATTTATACGCAATGCGTATTCCAGTATTTTTCACTTGTGCCATGTCAGTTTTATAGATGAAGGAAACTGGAGTTCCCGTGGTAAAATGATCCCGTTTGACAAGTTTGGACTTGTATAGGGAACGGTTTATGATTACTTTTGGGGACAACATATTAGAATCCATTTTTCACACAAAGTAGCTATATACAACAGAAGATATTCTTTCCCACAGAACCAACTACATATATAAACCTTACAGTACACTGCAAATATGGCGTTTAGAACCTAAACGCAACCCTAAACGCATATTTCGTGTTTTTTTTACACCTTTAGATCCTTAATAAGCTGTAGTCCTCAACATGTCTAGTCATTTAGTATATCCCTAAACGCATCTTTCTCGCCGAAAACATGTTTAGTCTGTAAACATGTTAAAGGGAACTAGTAAGAATATATATTATTAGCTGTGACAGTTATCATGTTTCTGAGCCCGCTTTTAGGAAACCTCGTCAGATTTTTTACTTATGCAAAAGTGGTTTTCTTACCTCATCGACTCGGTCAATCTTTACGTGCTGTTTGCCTTTATTTTCTTCGAGAAAACGTTCTACGTTGGATTTTGGCAAAAGAACACCAACTTTCAATAGTTTAATAGGCTATAGACATTCTCGTGAAACAAGTCCCAGAGTTTTTTTTTAAATAACCACATATATACTTGTTCTTTGTAGTTCCCTGGGCACATCTTCCCTGGCTGAGCCGACGGTCTTGAAATCCTTCTCTGAGATCGTGGCATATGCGAGTAGTGGAGCGCCTATACTGATCAGTGTGGACATTGACCACTGTACCCATGACTTCCCCCCAAACCTCCAGCCATATTCTTTCACGGAACGCCTTGATTTCTTCATTCTTACTGATGTAGGGATTTCATCTAACAGAGAAACGACAGTGAATGGAACTCGACTAAAGCTGGTCGGTAAGCTTGTAACAATTACATGATTGCCAGTCTGTTTTACTTCTGATGATTTTCCATACACGTGCAAGTGAAGCTTTTTGGTCTAAGGTTGTTGTCATTTGTTCAGAATTATAGGCCTAAACTTGTCTCAGTATAGGCCTGTATGATATACACTATATTTAATATATTATATACAATTCTAGTCTACATCACCTGCGTCGTGAGGGGCCAAGGAGCTTCTCACCAATACGGTCGCGGTGAGTTCAATTCCAGCTCATGCTGGCTTAATATCTGGCCATACGTCTATCGGAAATCTGCAGAGGATCACGAGTTTCTCCTGGGTTTTGCCCGGTTTCCTCCCATCATAATGCTGGCCGGCGTCCTATAAGTGAAATATTCTTGAGTACGGCGAAAAACACAAATCAAGTAAATCAATATATAACCTGCGTCGTGAAATTGTCTTCAAGTAAAACCCTAAGCTGCGGACCGCGGACTGTTTGGTGCAACAATTAAAATACGAAGTCAGCAAACATCTCATGGTTGTATATATAAGCTGTTTATTAAGACCTTTGTAATATATAGCCCACTGACCAACGATCATATTTGATAATTTTCACCAGGCCCGGCCACTCGTGTCTTAGCCATGAACCTTGACCCATCTGGATCGGCCAACTTCAGAATAAGCGATGTCGATCCGAGTACAGGGCAAGTCGTAACCTCGGGCACCATTGTTTGTCGTATTGGGTAAGCCATTCAAAGGACCTGGTATGGTAAGGTGGGGAATCGGCCCCAGTGCATTTTCTTGAAAATGCCCACCTCAAGAAGCGAAATTGACTGTGATTGATTTATTTATTTATTTATTTGATTGGTGTTTTACGCCGTACTCAAGAATATTTCACTTATACGACGGCGGCCAGCATTATGGTGGGAGGAAACCGGGCAGAGCCCGGGGGAAACCCACGACCATCCGCAGGTTGCTGGCAGACCTTCCCACTTACGGCTGGAGAGGAAGCCAGCATGAGCTGGACTTGAACTCACAGCGACCGCATTGGTGAGAGGCTTCTGGGTCATTACGCTGCGTTAGCGCGCTAACCGACTGAGCCACGGAGGCCCCGACTGTGATTGAGAGCTGCTGAAAACACTTTTTGAGTTGTTTTACTCTTCTTTTCATGTTATACAGGAAAAAAATCATGCGACCTAGAAAACTCCAAACATGCACTGAAGCAATTTATCGGTCGTAAAATCGATAAGTGATTGGCCGCTAGTCACACTGAAATATATATTTACATTTTTTGTATTTACTGAAATTTACAGAATTGTGCTTGGATTTTGAAATTTTCACTTTCTTCCTCTCTGGGGCCGATTCTCCTCTTTACTCCACCAGGTCCTTTTGTCAGTCCGATACATTTGGCTGAAAAAGTCACGACTAAAACTTGTGCCCTTCATGTACATCTCAGTATTATCGATAAACCCTTATCTGATTATAGCTAATCAATACAGTAGTATCAGTGGTTTACATAAGACATATCATACTTTTTTGATAGTACATGTATATTTTGCTATCTCAATGAACAGGTCTGGTCTAACCCCAACTGCTGGAGCCAGTCCCGGTGTTCCTCTCATCAATTTTACCGACGTTCTGGACACACTGCAAGCAGGTTATAGAGTATACGTGGCTGGCGAATTGAGCAGATGTAAACAGCCTGGACACCGCGAAGGAGACCAGGGACACCTTCTTGTCTATGGGAAATTGTGGGTAAGTTAAACAACATACTGAATTTAATATCTTATGGAAATTTTCTGTTTGAAGGCTACCGGGAAGTATTTTGTTGAATGTATCAGACACACATATGTAAGCGTAAATATGTCTTTTTCGCAACGTCCGATGGGTGAATCAAATTCACAAAAAGGCTAAATGAAAGCTTTACTGACATGTAGACCGATTAATCCAATCTATAGGTAGGCCTACACGTATATTGGAACAACTGGACACCCATAAACCAGTAATGTTAGGAAGATGTAACATTAGAATCAGAAATTTGAATCAAGAACGTTTACGCCTACACAAAGTTTAAAACCGTATCTGACACGGTAGGACGTAATCTTCTTCACGCCGACATGAAAACATAATTTCTTAATATGTCGATCGAATTGGATACACGAACTAAATGCTCCGAGACTGTACTTTCAGTTTTGAATTGTAGGCAACCGTTCAAATGTTGGGCGCTATAATGCAGCCTCTCGATCATTTTTCAGACCATCGCATAAGCCAGGGCGGTTCCGTGACGTTCAGCAAACAGACACCATTCCTGGAAGCCGACGAACTCTCGCATGGTTATGGCAATGTTAAGCTAAACAAAGATGGGTCCATTGATGTGTTTTACTACGTCTACAGACCTAACGCTCAGATAGCCCCCGTTAGACAGCACTGGAAGTGTCAGCTACAAGAATCATTTAACTATATCAAACAATCCTAGCCGGAGAAGGCATATACTTTACGCAAAAGCAGAACTCGTGACGTCTGTTAACTAGCTCAAACCTAATTTAAAAGCTTATATAAACAGCATTATGCATGACAAGTGAGGTTGGTTCGTTTCCCAAAGAGATGCAGTGCTTATTCTTGACACATTCTCTCAAAGCAGTTTCAATTTCCAGGCATCAACTTTTGACTTATTAAAGCCTGTGTGTGGAAATCTTATACATACTATTTCTAAGAACCTGTTCATGTAATATTGTGAATAACTTTGCTTGTAAGGTTCTGGGAAAAATACCGATGCCACCGCCATATTGACACGTGTGCGATTTTCTGGCAACAGTGGCGGTGATTATCAACCTACGGAACTGTCCGAAAATACATGAGATATTTCAGTAATTATGCATCCAAAAAGTGCAAGACGATACATAATACGTGTCTACCAGAATCGTCGTTGCTTGATGCCCTTATATATATGCGAAGTAAACAAATTAGATATGAAGTATTTATCTGAATCCCCGTATGTGTTTCCAGCCTTTGGTTTCAAACATTAGGAAACGTAATATCTTATCTGCAATTTGTAAAATGTGCAAGAATTGTGCCAAAGTGGTTAAACACCAGATCAGAGGTTAAATGCTGGATCAAAGATCAAAAACTGTATCACACTGTAAACAATGTGTCACAGCCTAAAAGCTGGATCAAAGAAGGCAATTTACACTGGATCAAAACTAAACGCTGGGTCAAAGACTTAATACAGGATCAGAGGCATAACACTGCTTCAGGGGCTAAATATTGGATCAGGAGATAATTAACACTTAATTAGAACTGAACGCTCTGTCAGAGGCCAAATTACTGGATCAGAGGATGAAACACTGGATCTGGCAGGAGCTAAACACTGATTCAGATGTTAAAAGCTGGACCAGATGTTAAAGGCTGGGCCAGATTTTAAACACTATATCCAACAGATGTTAAATCTCATTCAGATGTTAAACATTGGATCAGAGGTTAAACATCGGATCCAGCAGGTGCTAAACACTGATTCAGATGTTAAAGGCTGCACCAGATGTTAAAGGTTACACCAGATGTTAAACACTGGACCAGATTTTAAACACTGGGCTGGGCCAGACTTTAAACACTATATCCGACAGATGTTAAACCTCATTCAGATGTTAAAAATTGGATCAGAGGTTAAACATTGGATCCAGCAGGTGCTAAACACTGATTCAGATGTTAAAGGCTGCACCAGATGTTAAAGGTTACACCAGATGTTAAACACTGGACCAGATTTTAAACACTGTATCCCACAGATGTTAAACCTCATTCAGATGTTAAACACTGGATCAGACATTAACCACTGGATCTGACAGCTGCTAATAAACACTGATTCAGATGTTATACACTTGGTCAGAGGCTAAACACTGGGTTAAGCTCAAAGGAACTGAATTAAGATCTATCCTAATAATGTTTCATTATATAAAACACTGGCCTTATTTTATTTATCTCCAGTATGGCATAAAACACCAATCAAATGAATCAAAATAAATTTATTTATAAATAAAACAGCACATTCATCACATTCACTATAGGCTGAGGTAGTTTAGACAAACCTGAAAAGCTAGCTTCAAGCTTTGTCTGTCCCCAACAATGAATCTTACACACTACATACCCGTCACACATGTACAGAAGTTTTTAAATGTCCCAGAACACCTATCGTCCTTTCTGAACATGTAGATTTTCCCTGAATGCTCTACTACTCTGGCGTCCTTATATATCAATAACTATGGATTGTAAAAATTACAGTATTAATTTTATTAAATCAGGCTATTATCATATAACTCTGTGCTTGAAGATACGACTGAAAGTCTGGCCCATCACAGTGCTCTGTAACCACAGGGAAAACTCATACACAGAAATCACAAACAAATGCCAGTGAGTGTTGATGGACACACGTATTTTACACATCCTAGATTGGCAATGTTGGAGTTCATACTGGCCCACTGACCTAATACAGCAGCGGGACATGTTAATGAAAGATGTCGCATTGCTGCGAGTCTTCAATGAATGCTCTATACTGCGTAAAACATCGTTGGTTTTCAGCAACAGCAACATTTGGCGTGGTATGCGATTCAGGATTTGTGAAATCTGAGGGAAGTAATCGGCCACACTGGACTTGATCTCCTCCCCCTGAGAAAATTAAAACACAAAAGAGAGATAAGTTTACAGCGTACTACAGCGTTTACAGCATAATTTATAACTGACTATCGACTAACTGACTATAGAGGAATAAATCTTATCCTTTATTACCCAAGGTTGTTGAGTGATAATGTGAACTACATGTACATCTAATCTGATTCATTTATTTGACTGGTGTTTTACACTGTTCTCAGGAATTATGGTGGGAGGAAACCATGGGGAAACCTATGATCATCCACAGGTTGCTGGCGGACTTTACCCACGTATGGCCAGACAGTAAGCCAGCATGCCAGCATGAGCTGGAATTGAACTCACGGTGACTGCATTGGTGAGAGGCTCCTGGTCATTGCACAGTGTTGTCATGCTAACCCATTCAGCCATGTAGGCCCCTCATCTCATCTCACATTGTTCTGTTGTAGGAAGAAAATCTACAGCCTTTTTCGTGGTATCCAGTTGTAGATACCAAATACATCAGTCTACAATACCACTGTTTAACTATCACACTGCGCTTCAAAACTGACAAGGACTCACAGGTATCACGTGATATGGTATTTATTTAATTGACTATTGTTTAATACTAAATGACGGTGATCAGATTATAGTGTGGAGCGAACCACAGGAAACTTCTTCTAATCAGATAACCAACAAGGCATTCTCATTTAAACCGTAATATGGCATAAAATCCAGCCCTGATAAAAGTTTTCACGTCACTTCCAGCCTACCAACATGTAGTTTGCACAGGCCAAGTACTTATCACCTTATAAGAGAGCTGTGCCCACCTCTTTTGCTGAGAACTCCTTGTTGGCAATCCCTGAGGACACAGCCGTCCAGGACCTGGCTGTCAGCATACAGGCAAACAAGGGGTAGAGATCACCAGCATTCATCAGGCTGGAGTAGTGCTTAATTCCCTTCTGGTCTGCATTGATCAGAGACATCCACAGCTTGCTGTAGTTCACACGGAACTCATCTGTCAGTGACTGTTGAAGAAGACGTAGGAGTAAAGGAGAACAAAATAGGTGATACAGAAAAAGATATGCACAGCAAAATCTACAGACAACAGGGACTTTTCACTTTCACAAAACTCTGTCAGATACATTTCTCCTAACTTTCTTCACAAAAAAAGTTGTCTATGTTATAGTGCCTTAAGGCAACGTCATTTACAAGAAAAGCTGGTTTTTGAAGTTTAATGAAACTGAGCCCTGAAAGTACATGTAAGATGAAATGTTGATGAGGAAAACAAATTTTGTTATACGTGAAATTCAACTGTAAACCATTCAGTCAGTGTCCTCATGACATTCTACCAGATCAGGATTGTTCCAATTCAACACTGTGATCGGAAGCTCCTTGCTAACTCAGAACGCTGTCCTTAATTCAGCCGCAGATCAGGGTTTAATAAGTAATTTTGGTTTTCGGGCTATGACGTTTGTCAAATACTTGGTAAGGTGCAGCAGTTTCCTCAAGCAATCCCACTCACTGTCCTCACCACAGGTACTAACACCAAGTACCGATCAGAAGTTGACGTGGCTGAAGGTACAATACATGCTGAATACTGATTTTGACATTACAGTTACACATATATGTAAGATTGCAAAGGAGGAAGAAGTAAGAGATAGATATAGATATGAATTTAAAATTATGCAGGACACCTTAAATTGAACTGGTCATGTGTTTATTACAGCACATTCCATTTTTATTCTGAAGTACATGTAAACAGAACCTAGCTTTCTTCTAACAAAGTGTAGATGACTTCTAACAGAGCCTAGGTTTCTTCTGGCAGAAAATGAAATGCTTCAAGTAGAGTATAGAATACATCTGGTAGTCTCGACTCCTTCAGAGCATATACAGAGTGATTCTAGTAAAGCCACAAGACTGCCTCTGCATGTAGGCACAGCCTAGATTCTCATGTTCGTAGCACAGCCTCGATTCTCATGTTCGTAGCACAGCCTCGATTCTCATGTTCGTAGCACAGCCTCGATTCTCATGTTCGTAGCACAGCCTAGATTCTCATGTTCGTAGCACAGCCTAGATTCTCATGTTTGTAGCACAGCCTCGATTCTCATGTAGCCTAGATTTCAATGTCACTTAAACTCTCATGCTGCCTAGATTTCAATGTCACTTAGATTCTCATGTGGCCTAGATTTCAATGTCACTTAGACTCTCATGTGGCCTAGATTTTAATGTCACTTAGACTCTCATGTAGCCTAGATTTCAATGTCATTTAGACTCTCATGTGGCCTAGATTTCAATGTCATTTAGACTCTCATGTAGCCTAGATTTCAATGTCACTTAGACTCTCATGTAGCCTAGATTTCAATGTCACTTAGACTCTCATGTAGCCTAGATTTCAATGTCACTCAGACTCTCATGTGGCCTAGATTTCAATGTCACTTAGACTCTCATGTAGCCTAGATTTCAATGTCATTTAGACTCTCATGCTGCCTAGATTTCAATGTCACTTAGACTCTCATGTGGCCTAGATTTCAATGTCACTTAGACTCTCGTGTAGCCTAGATTTCTATGTCACTTAGACTCTCATGTGGCCTAAATTTCAATGTCAGTTAGACTCTCATGCTGCCTAGATTTCAATGTCAGTTAGACTCTCATGTGGCCTAGATTTCAATGTCACTTAGACTCTCATGTAGCCTAGATTTCAATGTCACTTAGACTCTCATGTAGCCTAGATTTCAATGTCACTTAGACTCTCATGTGGCCTAGATTTCAATGTCACTTAGACTCTCATGTGGCCTAGATTTCAATGTCACTTAGACTCTCATGTGGCCTAGATTTCAATGTCACTTAGACTCTCATGCTGCCTAGATTTCGATGTCACTTAGACTCTCATGTGGCCTAGATTTCAATGTCACTTAGACTCTCATGTAGCCTAGATTTCAATGTCACTTAGACTCTCATGCTGCCTAGATTTCAATGTCACTTAGACTCTCATGTGGCCTAGATTTCAATGTCACTTAGACTCTCATGTGGCCTAGATTTCAATGTCACTTAGACTCTCATGTAGCCTAGATTTCAATGTCACTTAGACTCTCATGTAGCCTAGATTTCAATGTAGCCTAGACTGTTATATGGCATAGCCTAAACTGTTACGTGGCATAGCCTAGATTGTCATGTAGCATAGTCTAGATCCTTATGTAGCATGGTCTAAGCTCTCATTTAGCATAACCTAGATTCTCATGCGTCACCTGATATAGTCCATGATCCAGCAGGGATATCTCTACACCTTGGTCTGTCTTCTTGACCAGTACATTGCCAGGGTGAGGATCACAATGTACATAGCCGTGCACAAATATCATCTCACTGTACAGCTTTCCCAGGCTCCTGGTCACCTGATTGCAGAATACAAACAGAATAGGATGACAAATATGAAATTAACTTCCATGCATGATAACCAGCATAAACTGCCATGGCAAACAGCATTAACTGCCATGGCAACCAGCATTAACTGCCAAGGCAACCTGCATTGACTACCATCGCAACCAGGATTCAGGCTATGGGCATTATGTTGCCATGGCAGTACATGTTTCTCATCTTCAGAGGGTTTCGTGCAAGACCAGGATTGATCAAATCATTCTGAATAAAAACTGAACACCATGCCTGTTCAAATTTGTATCAACACTTCATTAGTTCATACCAGTTTGCCCTACTTCTTCCATGACAACACTTCAAGAGAGGTTCAAGGTTAAACAGTACTGAAATTTCAACTCTTACGTTCAGGACAGTTTATTGTTTACAAAAACACACATTTCCAAAGAAAAACACAAATTTTCCACACAAAACAGGAATTTCTAAACATTTATTACACAACAGCATAAGCTGATATACTTTAGAAGAGCCACTAGGTGTCCTCCCTGACCCCCTAGTGCCTCACCTCATTGACACTGATGCCATGTTTGGTCATGTAGTCTCGGTTATCTACCTTCCCCCCTTCACAGAACTCCATGGTCAGGACCCTCTCCGAGGACAGGTCCCAGTAGATAGCCGGCACCTGATACAGACAGACACGCATTACCCACACAGTTGTCTTTGGTATTCAAGTCACACCCTAGTTTGCAGGGTGAACTCACTTCACATGGGGTAAATGACTTAAAAACACAGGCAAGAGGGCACTTGTTTACCACTGCTCTTAATGTCAACTTTCAGATATAAAATTGTAGGTGAGTTCAATATAGAACAGCAACCTTGCTGTTATGTACACTGTAGAAATAGAACACACAAAAACAAGCACTGTGCTAACATCTGTTGGTTATCTTGTATATTACTACACGTACATGTTTCCTTTATCCCATACTTTCCATGTACTCACCACATTGTGAACGGATGAAAATGAGGGTTCTACTCTTTCATGATTACCAGTGGAGCTGACCTTTATTGTAACAGACAGTGCTACTTTCACACTAATACGAAATCAGACATTACCCACAGTTTCTGAAGTATAATATCTGTTACCTTTAAAAACCTAAAGTGTTTGAACATTCTCCCAACCCGCTCACAGTTCCTTCCCTCATTCAGGAAGTCCAGTTCTAATGGCAGATTTTTCTTGGTTTCTTCAGCTAACCACACATATTGAAAGTCCGGGAAAAGCCAGGCCACCAATTTCACCAAGATCTGAAGCACAGCAAAATCATACCGGATCCATGAGCCAATTTTAAACCACTGGCTTGAAGGGAATAAATTTATTAACATGCTTTTTTTTTGTCAACATGCTTTAAATCATACTGCACTGATGTACTGGTATAACCATCAATTTTCAAACACGTTTTTAAAATTTCAGTAAACCTTGAACTGACAGAGTTTGGTTTATGATGCCTTACCTCCATGGTTTTTATGTCCACAAAGGAGTGGGCCTTGACTTTAACATGCTGTACCTTCACTGCCACAACACGGCCGTCCCTAAGGGTGGCCTTGTGTACCTGAGCTAGAGAGGCCGCACCCAGAGGCTGAGGGTCAAAGGTGGTGAAAATCTCAGATACCTGTCAGCAAATAAAAAACAAAAGCAGAAAGTGCTACAATGTACTGTATCCTGCCAAACGATCTGATTGACCAGTGAGGGTGGGTGGTGGGTGTTTGGTAGGGGATGGGGTTAGTCTTTCTTCTATAAAAAAATCATTTCTAGTCATAATAATTTTATTTTAAGCAAAATTATCTGTGACAAACTATAATCTCTCCTAGACACATGTTAATTTAAAAGGTGAAAGGTCTTGGAGACAGGTGAAGGTTTTGTTTGCCTACCTTCTTACCGAGGTCTTCCTCAATAACAGAATACAGGTCCTCCAGAGAGGATTGGGGTGCCTCGCTGTGTAACACCTTCAGCGTCTGGACATACTCGGCAGGCAGCAGGTAGTCCAGTGCCCCTAAATGCTGCCCTACTTTGATGAAGGCCCCGCCATTAGCACAGCACAGTTCCCGAAGTCTCACTGCTGAGCGAGTGTGAAGCTGTTGACATAAATTCACTGTATTGTACACATCATCCATTATTTTATGTTTCTATAGATTTTAAGACAGTGCAAGCTGGAAAGATTTGTAAACCCTGAAAAAGGCCAGTGATGACAATGCTGGTTCAGACCTAAAGTACGTCATCTTGCTGCTCACATCTGAATAAATGGACTCAACTGGTTGTAACTTGAACATTACACTTTAAGTGGTTTCCTCAATAAAATTCAAGCATGTGTATCTTGGCAATTTTCAAAACAATGGAAGTAGTGCATATCCGTATTCAGAATTAATATGAAAATTCATCAATCTTGTTCATTTATGGTTTACTGGATGAGTAGACACTAGACAAGGAAAACTCAAAGCTATCTACCAGACCAAAAATATCAACAGATTTATATTACTTTTGTCATACATTAATTCATATACAATAGATAGAGGGTGGAATATAACACCAACTACTGCCTTTACTATTAAAGAAGAGTGCATATTACCCCCTATTCCCACCCCTTTATGTTTCTAGCCAGGAGGTACATGCAAGAACTAGCAGAACCCAATACATAAAGAATTAGAAAAGAGAACAATTCATATGCAGTACATGCAGCAAACCTGAGAGCGCTTGTCAGCGTACTGCTCATCTTCTGGATTTAGATGATACATGGTCATCTTATAGTCACACACAATCCGTGCTGCCTGAAACAGGACAAAAATATTAAACATAGACAATACTGAACAGTGATCTTACTTCCATCATGTTGTTCCAACTGCTAAAACAAAAAAAGTTTGGTTACTTTAGAAATGATTGCTTGATAAAGATCAGCAAAACCTTACTATCCTCTTGCTGAGGCCATAGTCTTCCATGTGCTAGCTCTGATGAAAGATCGAGCTCACAAATCTTATACAGGTGGCTAATATATACAATCCAGAAGGATCAATAGAAACCACTCTACCATAGTAAAGCCCTAACATGTTGCTGATGTAAAGTTACTGTGAAGTGGAAAGGTGAATACAGGCCAAATCTCTGATAGAGGTCAAGTTTTGAGTATGAAGGCCATTTATAGTTCACATGTGGGTGATCAGTGATGCCAGGTATTGATGAAGTAGTTTTTATTTTGTTGGAAGTCGACACCCTGCCTCTGTATCTATGTTTATTCAAGTTGATGGACAGAGAGTAACAAGGTGAAAGCTAACATCCTTTCGCCTTTACAGATACTTGTTCCACCTTTCAAGGTATAGTTATTAACCACAGCTCCCATATACGGCTCATATTACTGCTCCACATAAGGTACCACCCTTCCCTCTAACTGAAAATGTGCCATATTGCCTCCTTTAGACGGGACTAGATCGACCCATTGTCAGCAGCTTTCACTCTGTAGCTCTGGATCCATGTAGCTACAGCACTGTGTCTATATAGTAGTAACAATGTTGTCAAATGCTCTCTAGTTCATGGAGAAATCACTTACTGTTACAGCTGCACGGCCAAATCTCAGTGCTCCCACAGTAGAAATCTCCCAATCATTCTTTTTGATGATGAAGACTGTGCCACCAGTCACTCCAAACATGCTGGCAATCTTCGCCAATCGTCTCAACCCTGTCATTCCGGATTTACTTGCTCATCTTATTCCTGTCAGTTAATAGTCAGTCTGGCAGTGAAAACAGGAACTGTTAAAATATTTCTCAACTAATAAGTCTGACCCACGAAGCATGCAGTTGTACCACAAGGCTACATATAGCTCGTTCTCCCTTGGATACCACTGTGTGTATGTTTTCCACAGCCCACCTTGACTTTATGTTCATACCTAGTCAAAGCCTTTCATCTCATAATCAAGATCAGGCCCATATGTCTCTCTTTTAATCTCCATCTTAGCATGTAAACCCAGCTGTATGGGAATGGTTGTTCAATTACAATCCGTATTTCAAGGTGACTTCGAACTTCGGACTTAAGTTGATGTAACCAGCGCAACTATATTACAGAGGCCCCTGTTTTCGATACTATTCACAATTCTTTTCACTGGTAAGTGGCATTGTTCTGAATGATGTGGAAATACAATAAACATCATTAAAACTTTTAATACGTGTTTATACCTTGTTAAAAATGGGTAAAATATTTCTTACGAGCCACGATTAATACCAAATGACTTGCTGTCAGCCGTGTTGCGCCACGGGTTTTAGCAGACCCTAGTAAGTAGCCCATTTTTACCTCCAATTGTGAAGAACGAATACCAGTACCATGACCGGTTACGTATGTGTATGATTGAGGGGGAGGGGGAGGTATGTGGTGTGGTGGATTGTTTCGTACTAAAAACTGACTAAACGCGACTTTTTGGTATTCTTGGTAAATGTGTCTTAAATATGTCTATTACTGTGTTTTACACACTTGCATACATAGGCCTACATATTTACTCTTGGGACCACACAAGGCCCCGGATCACGAAGCGAGCTTAGACTGAAGTGAAAATCATTAATCATTAATCTTGGTATGTTCGATCCTTTCCGTTACTTTAGATGAAATTTGTTTTAAAATAACTTATCCAGAATTTACGTTGTCAAGCAATATTTTGACATCGTTACGTCAGAAATAACAATTTCACAGTGATTTGAAATTTTGACTTACCGGTAAGCGTGATATCTCTTCGTCCTTATCAGAACTGATGAACTTGACGCATAATTTATTTAACATTTATTTATTTGTTTCTTTAAAGCCATGATGCCTGAAGTAAATCGTTTACCCTGCCGGTGGGCTTGGCTTACCAACCTTCAGTTATGTAGCCGCAACACGACGATCATCAGCGAAATATGCCGGATTCGAATATGCATGTATTTGACATTGTTTTTCAAGGCAGGGAGCCAATAAATTTATCCAACTGGGCAAGTATGATTTCGGCTCAAAAGTTATTGACATTTAGACCTGCGCTTAATTTCAGGTGTAGGCTATTCATGTAAGCGCATGGTATTTATTTATTTACTTGATTAGTGTTTGACGCCGAACTCAAGAATTCCATATAATCATTCTCCTGTACGTTAAACACCGTCCAGACAAAGAGCTGAGAAATTATCCTTATAAATTTGTTGCCAAGTGTTACTGGTATACACCCCCTACGTACATGTAGGGTTCGTAAGCCAAGTGTGTGTACCCCTACATACATATAGGTTTTTGTGTGATTGTATGTTAAATACAACACGGCATGACAACACAGCATTCTGAGTACTTCTAGACCAGTGACGTCTAATAGATTGCAATTAACATCACTACATTTTATTTGCCTAACTCTGCTTGGGCCATGGTGCTGGAGAACGTGTAAATTGCTACTATTTATGCATTTACAAGAACAGTTAAAATAAAACCTTGGCTGAGATAAAATGACTGAATTAAGAGGCCGTGTTTTTTTCCGGTTACGAGTGACCATTTGCCAGCTATCACACTGTCGTCGCTGCTCTGGTTTTACTCTCTAGGCTGTACGTCTTTATTTATACTGTAAAAGATTTACAAAAACATATTGTGTATAATGTACGTTAAATTCCAGGTAATTAACATGAGGAAATTGAAAAAGATACCAGCATATGGGCCTATACTACCCTGAGTATCTATATACCCACTACATGAATGATTTTGTTTAAATTAACGATTAACTGAGGCTATTTAAAATATATTAAAATACAACAGCATGAGAGAGTAAACCAGAACGACGACAGTGTTGTAGTTGGCAAATAGTCACATGTAGCGCATGGAATTTAGCCCCCTGTTAAATTTACTCCATTAGAATTTATATAAATGCTTAATAAGAGTAGCAACCGAAACAAAAGATTATAACCCCAGAAAGGGAAATAACTCTACAGGTATTGATGAACCGACACACATCCTCATGTCGATTATAGAGTTAGTTCCCTTCGTCCAGTGTATATCTGAGTGGGGGTGGGGGGTGGGGGGTGGGTAGGGTGTTGGGTGGGGGGGGGGGGGGCGTTTGTCCTCGGTTAGTCTTTCCATTTCATATCCCAAATGATGCTTACCCTGGCTTTTTTTGATGGTTGCGTCAAGACCATTGTCTTATACATATATAAGACAACAAGAGGCTTTCAGTAGAAATATCTCGCCATTAAGTTTTTCAGACCACGAAGTACCGGTACACGTAAATGCGATTTGTTTCTTTGTTTACCTCGATACACATCTAGGAGAGAGGAGACGAGGACAAAGATGCGAAGTGTAATATTTTATGGGAATATTTTAGTCAAGTCGGACTGTTGTATATCTTTTATTTTAAAGTGGAGAATCTAAACATAAACAAAACCTATCAAAACATAAACAAGTTATTCATCAAGATTAATATACTGGGTGTACTGAGAACGTTATATACATGTATATGTATAATCCGATTGTGGTTTAACGCCAAATGAATTTAGAGATCACTAACACACATGTATTTGACTTAGATATATCGAGATATATACATACATGGGTGTCATTAAGGGGTATCACACCTGTATAAGTGGCCCTCTGGCCTGTTGGATTTCCTAATTCAATAAACTACACCAGCGTATGTGAGATGATCTATGGGCCTTGTTCCCGCACACGTGTTTTTTTTTACCCGAAAATAATTCCCAACAATAACTTTCCTGCACATGATCCATACACCATTAGAAGTTTATATGTGTGCATGTATGTATGAACATTTTATACCAGCTAGTCCTATATAAACAAACGTGAATGATTTGTACAGCAGCAGCAGTAATCTGCGATAAATGGTGGTTGCCTCATGCAGGCTCGGTGCAGTATCCCCCAATCATAGCCATGGATACAAATGGTGGTTGCCTCATACAGACCCAGTACAATATCTCCCAACCATAGCCATGGATATAAATGGTGGTTGCCTCATACAGACCCAGTACAATATCCCCCAACCATAGGCATGGATATAAATGTTGGTTTGCCTCATGCAGGCTCGGTACAGTATCCCCCAATCATATCCATGGATATAAATGTTGGTTTGCGTCATGCAGGCCCGGTACAGTATCCCCCAATCATAGCCATGGATATAAATGGTGGTTTGTGTCATGCCGGCCCAGTACAGTGTCCCCCAATCATAGCCATGGATATAAATGGTGGTTTGCCTCATGCAGGCCCAGTACAGTATCCCCCGATCATAGCCATGGATATAAATGTTGGTTTGCCTCATGCAGGCCCAATACAGTATCTCCCAATCATAGCCATGGATATAAATGGTGGTTTGCCGTAGGCTCGGTACAGTTCCCCCAATCATACGCATGGGTATAAATGGCGGTTTGCCTCATGCAGGCTCGGTACAGTTTCCCCCAGTCATATACCTGGATAGATATGGTGGTTTGCCTTAGGCTCGGTACAGTTTCCCCCAGTCATATACCTGGATAGATATGGTGGTTTGCCTCAGGCTCGGTACAGTTTCCCCCAGTCATATACCTGGATAGATATGGTGATTTGCCTTAGGCTCGCTACAGTTTCCCCCAGTCACATACCTGGATAGATATGGTGGTTTGCCTCAGGCTCGGCACAGTTTCCCCCAGTCATATACCTGGATAGATATGGTGGTTTGGCTCTACAGTCATATACCTGGACATAAATGGTGATTTGCCTTAGGCTGGGTACAGTTTCCCCCAGTCACATACCTGGATAGATATGGTGGTTTGCCTTAGGCTCGGTACAGTTTCCCCCAGTCATATACCTGGATAGATATGGTGGTTTGCCTTAGGCTGGGTACAGTTTCCCCCAGTCATATACCTGGATAGATATGGTGGTTTGCCTTAGGCTGGGTACAGTTTCCACAGTCATATACCTGGATAGATATGGTGATTTGCCTTAGGCTCGGTACAATTTCCACAGTCATATACCTGGATATATATGGTGGTTTGCCTCATGCAGGCTCGGTACAGTTTCCACAGTCATATACCTGGATATAAATGGTGGTTTGCCTTAGGCTCGGTACAGTTTCCGTCAATCATACACTTGGATATAAACGGTGGTTTTCCTCATGCAGGCTTAATACAGTTTCACCAATCATATACCTGGATAGAAATGGTGGTTTGCATCAGACTCGGTACAGTTTCCCCCAGTCACATACCTGGATAGATGTGGTGGTTTGCCTTAGGCTCGGTACAGTTTCCCCCAGTCATATACCTGGATAGATATGGTGGTTTGCTTTAGGCTCGGTACAGTTTCTACAGTCATATACCTGGACATAAATGATGATTTGCCTTAAGCTGGGTACAGTTTCCCCCAGTCACATACCTGGATAGAAATGGTGGTTTGCCTCAGGCTCGGTACAGTTTCCCCCAGTCACATACCTGGATAGATATGGTGGTTTGCCTTAGGCTGGGTACAGTTTCCCCCAGTCATATACCTGGATAGATATGGTGGTTTGCCTCAGGCTCGGTACAGTTTCCACAGTCATATACCTGGATAGAAATGGTGGTTTGCATCAGACTCGGTACAGTTTCCACAGTCATATACCTGGATAGAAATGGTGGTTTGCCTCAGGCTCGGTACAGTTTCCGTCATTCATACACTTGGATATAAATGGTGGTTTTCCTCATGCCGGCTCAGTACAGTTTCATCAATCATATACCTGGATAGAAATGGTGGTTTGCATCAAACTCGGTACGGTTTCCTCCAGTGATAGACATGGATATAAATGAAATATTCATGATTACGGCAAAGACACCAACAAAAAATATACAGAAATAAAGTGAAAATAAATACAGTAAAAACCGGCATTTGCTGTATCACAGAATCTATATAATTGCTCATACAGACTGGTTAACTCATTTTATAAATGTCTGGTTGCGAGTAGTTCAATAACTATTCTAGAGAGATCAACAAGGAAATCGCAACTGACAGGAAAAACAATTCTTTGTGGGTTTTACTTTTGGCTGTTAAAAGTCAACGACAATTTTGTCAAACGTTCTGCTAAGCTGCCGAAAGCCTGAAACTTGTGAACACAACTGCCATATGCATGCAGAGCTTTGAATGTTGCATGGACTGGCTACATGGAGTTGTGACGAAATTTGCATGATCGTATCTTTCTGCGAAAACAATTTTGAGGAATACACACAGAGACAAATCCGCTCTCCGCACAGCAATGTAAGGTTCCAGATAATCTTTTCCAAACATCGAATATACGCCACATAATTAAGATTGGCATTGTTTGTTAAGACAATGACATGACCAGAACGTGTACATCTCGTCATTCTGTTTCTCATATATTTGAATAAATTATACCGTATGCATGTATGTACAGCAACCATCATGCATGGGTCCATCTAGTGCACTGAGTGCTACTTGTTTATTTATGTATTTTTTAAATATCTTAGTGCTGACCACCGAACAGCTGTAGACATGTAACTCCTGTCAACAGGGTTTATTTTGCAGTGCATGTCTTTGCCAGAAATGTCTGAAAATGTGGGTATATATGGTACTCAAGATGAATACAGGGCGTTTGGACTGAGCCAGTGCACATTGTAGGTAGTATAGTCTTCATGTTCTAGCTCCTGTAATTGTCTTACAAGATGATATTAGACAGAATTACGAACGATTCAGTTATTACATATTCTTGATATGTTCTGTATTTGTGTTTGTTAGTTACAGATATACCTAATTTTCTGATTCTTAATCACCACAGTGATCAATATTTTGAAACATTCTGAGAGAACAATGGAGTGTAGAGAAATAATCTGCATAGCTTTATGAAGCTTGAATCTTTAAAGGACACAAACAAATGTTTTTTTTCATAATAATTGTACGCATAAATTCCACTGAAAAAAAGTGCTTTAGACGTCGAAAAGGTTAAAAGATTTACAGTAGGCACGTTTTCTGATAATTGTCAGTCACGAATATCTTCGATTCTACAGCAGGAATGATTATTTTGTAAGTGATAGGTGGAAGTAAAATGAGGTTTTGAAAATGAAAATCTCCTGTACAGGAAAAGGCTGTATTTTCGAATTAAAACAAAAAGCCATGACAAAATATTCAAGGATACCAGTATACAGGTCAAATAGATTTTTTTCTCCGTACGATTTGCATATGGCAAGGTGGGTATTTAAGTGGGGAGTGTATGTTTATCATCGACTCATATAGCATGTTGTGCTCCTATTAAATCGGTTTCCAAGTTACTGCTTTCTTGAAACCAACTGGCTCAGTCAGTAACGATGTACGAAGTAATTGATTGATTACCGGTTAACGCCATATACTCACACATTTTTCACTGATGCTATGAGTACCCATGTACTGATTACACCGAAGTCTTTGGTAATTTATACTAACGAACTTTGCACATATTACGTAGACTTTCATCTTCATACTGACGGAAGAAAAATGGTTGATGTCCAAAGGAAATGGTGGGAACACTGTGGGCTAGTGAAACATATCTTAAACTTGATCATGTTTAAGTATCGTACAACATAAATTCAAAGTGGAAGTTTCGCCAAACCAAGTGAACACTAAAAAAAATAATCTGTTAATTTTAACAGAAAGTCTGTTGTCTGAGTGATGGTAGAATGTATTCTGTCATTATAACATAATACTGTGTTAAAATTCAACATAATATCCTGTTTGTATAATGCAGTTCTTATGTTGAATTAATAGAATATGTGTGTTATATCTGACAAAATAATTTAACTGCAATAGCAGAATACCATCTAGCAAAACTCAGGCAACAAACTTTGTTAAAATTAACACAGTAATTTTTTTAGTGAAGGGTCATAGGTCTACGTATTGCTGCATTACTGATGAAAGTAAAAAGATAATATTTGTGATTTATAAACGAAAAACACGGATGTCATATTTTTTGTATTTCCATCACGCAGCCCCAGAAATTTACGCTCTTGTTTGCAAAGTCCAGTTTCTGTTTAAAATGACGTAAACATTACAGGCGTCATCCACGGCTTCCGGATTTCGGCAATTGCGCGGAGAATTTAGTTTGAATACCTCAGCTATGATTAATAGATTTATGTTGCCGAAGATAAATTTCTGTTGATTTTTTAACATCTTTTGAAGAAAGGATATCATGACAGTTGAAATGGGATTACCAATAAGAAGAATGTTAATATTCTGAATATTATAGACTGAATGGTCCCAGATAGACTCAGCATGCTGGAATATTTGTGTCGAGGGTAAGAATATTTGTGTCGAGGGTAGGATATAATAGACGCTGCGAAAGAGTATACAGCTTATTGCTGCTGAGTATGTACTCGTAAAGTTAATTAATGTTGATCTGTTTTCCTCTCACATGCATTGTATCCCAAAACAAAATGTGTGAAGCCGTGTGTATTTGGATCGTACTGCGATGGACAGCGACTATTACAAATCAGAGCGGGCCGATATGATGTATTTCTGGATGCGTTATGCCCCGCTTATACCTAGTTTACATGGATTATACAGTACATAGATATCGCGATTGTGTGGGTAGGAGTATAGGAGCGCGAAGTGTGTGCATGGTGTTGGTGAGGGTGGGGGGTCGTGGGGGCTAATTATTTGGGCGTGTTCGGTACTAGAGGGGAGTAGATAAAGACGAGTCAGTTGTGGTTTCTGCAATTTAGACGTGCTCAACAAACCTTGGGTCTGAACACAGAGATACTAAAAGGCTTTTTTATAGCTGAAGTAAATAGACGGTGACTAGTGACGGCAGTGAAGACTAGTACTGCCCGGGGGTAGGCATTGATGGGGCGGGGTCGGGGCGAGGAGGCCAGGGTATTTGTGAGGACGAGCACGTGTTTACGTTGTAATTACTCTGCTGAGTCCTGTGTTGTCAGTGGCAGGGTTTAATCCGTGGTAATTGCTGGGGTGAGGCGGACTAGGGCATTCCTATCAGTGGATGTGACGGTCGGGGCAGCCATGTGGCCAGGGCCGCGGGGGTAAAGACCGACCAGCAGACATAATCATAGGTTAGTCTGGGGAAATGTCAGTACTGAGGTCTAGTAACAGAGACATATAGCCCGAGCGTGGAGGTGTGGTTTGTGAGGAGAAAATCACCCGTAAACTTCACACCTCGCCAAATGACCATGTTTAGCATTGTCCGGTGGTGCCTTGGCCCCGAGGCGTGCCAGCCACTGTGGCAAGAGGCTGAGTGGACAATTGGAAAATCAACTTCATGTTGTAAACTGAAATTATCGAATAAAATGATTGGTCAAAGTGAAAAGCTGACAGGTGTGAGGTGACACGCACGAGGAGACATCGGATACCTCTGCATAGAGATATGGTTCATAACTGGTGACATGCATGAGGAGATATGGGCAAGAAGATAGACGAGCAAATATGGATAAAGAGATACAGACGAGAAGATAGAAATGAGCAAATATGTATGAGAAGAAAGAAATTAGCAAATATAAGGAGATAAAAGAGATAATAAGAGATAAGGAGAAAAAGAATTATGAATAAGAAGAGATGAATGGCGACAAAGGGTTGAGAAAAATGAATGGAAAGTATGTATGAGAGATGGATACGTGCATGAGATATGGCGAAATATCATTGCCCGGGCATGAGTGCGAAAATATAATGACGAGTAAATATGGACTACGAGATATTGATACATGTGGACAGGGGGTGGGGGGGGGGATATGAATAAGGAGATATAGCCACGAGATATGGTTAATGTAACAGGTATGACAAAATGTGATGAACAGATACGGGTGGGGAGATATTATTACATAGGAGATATAGCCGAGATATGGTGGATATAAGAGGTATGACAAATGCGATGAACGAATACGGGTGGGGAGATATTATTACATACGGGGATATGAATAAGGAGATATAACCATGAGATATGCTTGATGTAACAGGTATGCCAAAGTACAGATGAACAAATACGGGCGGGGAGATATTATTACATATAGGGGTACGAATAAGGAGATATAGCCATGAGATATGGTTGATGTAACAGGTATGAAAAAATACAGATGAACAAATACGGGTGGGGAGATATCGATGAGAGTATAGCCGTAAGATATGATTGGGGGAAAATGAAACAAAATATGGATGAGCAAATATGAACGTGGATATGTGGATGATATGGACATATGGAAAATATGGATGGGAAAGTATGACCAGGGGATAACACTGGGTAATACATCATGTGCGAGAAAATGTTAGGATTAGGCGATATGGCGAGGAGATATGATCCAGGGAATCTGTATGATTGACTTATTTCATAGGTGTTTTAAGACGTACTCACCTATCACTTATACGACGTCGGCTAGGATAATGGTGTGAGCAAACTGAGGGAAATGCATGAGAAAATAAGGATGCACACAAAATGGATGGGGGAATATTGGTGGGAAGATCTGGATAAGAACATGCAGTCAAGACATAGATATAAAATCAGTGCACTTGTGGCTGCACACACAGCTAGCAAATTATTCTTGATTATTTCGTGAAATAGTAATGGAATAATAAAAAAGAAACGAAGATACAAATAATTTTTTTTTTAATGGGAATCATCTGTGGCCATCACTGGGAGGTTCTCTCGTGGGCTTGTTCTGCTCTGCTCAGCTGGTTCCATCCTCACACATATATGACCTCGGGCTTTTGTCGCCTTTTAAATCTTCATACATACAGGACCGCGGTTTCCTTCGGGCTATCATCTCTTTGTTAAATCTTCATACATACAGGACCGCGGTTTCCTCCGGGCTATCATCTCTTTGTTAAACCCTCATACATATAGAACCGCGGTTTCCTTCGGGCTATCACCTCTTTGTTAAATCCTCATACATCTAGGACCGCGGTTTCCTCCGGCCTTCATCTCTTTGTTAAATCCTCATACATATAGGAACGCGGTTTCCTCCGGGCTATCATCTCTTTGTTAAATCTTCATACATATAGAACCGCGGTTTCCTCCGGGCTATCATCTCTTTGTTAAATCCTCATACATATAGGACCGCAATCATGTATATAGGTGAAATATTTTTTAGTATAATGAGTGATTGATCCAAACAATCTGAAGACAGCAGAATTTCGGCACAGTGGTTAAAGGTGTTGTCTTCAGACATCGTCTTATAAACACTAATAGGTCCATACCACACATTAAACTATAAAAGAAAGGTTCAATGAATGCACAAGACAAAGGTAACGTGTATTATTACCCAGTGTATGCCCATATAGTACTCATGTAAACAGGCAAACAACGGCGGATCCTTGATTGTGTGTAGTGACGCGTATTCCCTCACAACGGGATCAGCAAAAAATAGGCCTATACCTCCACCTTTTCTGATGCTCCTATGTAGTCCTATACGGACTATTAAGCTACACGTGTTTGACATCCGAGTTAATAGACAGACAATGTCCCTGCACAAGTGTCCGTCCGCCATGCAGGTGGGCAGAAGGTTCAAATTCCTTATAAATGATCCCCCATTCAAACTTAGAGCGGCTTTATGCTAATGAGCTATTGATGAGGCTAGCTTTTCAAGATAAGCTCCCGGTGTAAAACATGCTGGTACAAATATTGTCCTCAGCTATCGATGTTTGTTTGTGATAATGTAAAAACGCGTGTCCGTTAAATCCGAACAAAGTCGGCGCATTTACCCGCGCGCATAATAAGGTACAAGGGTGAACTGCCACAGTGTCCCGTTGGCCACGTGTTATTAGCGCACAGTCATGAGGGCGGCCTCACCTCTCCCAGAATCCCGATTAGGCACTCGAGCTTGCTCCTTGGTTACACATACGGGTCTTTTGTCAGGGCGGAAGTCTCGAGGCAATGGACGGCAGTTAAAACTGACGCAATGGGCCACCCGCTATAATTGAGACTTCCGTGAAGTACATTGATTAAATTTAGGATTTGTTACCCTCTTAAATATCACGACCTTATCCTGTCTTTTCACCCCAAAGCGTACACTGGACACTCCCCGACTAACCCTCCCTAGCCACATAATTGTCCACACATGTGACCGATTTGTGGTAAATAAGTTCAAACAAATGTCTCTGTATGTATGCCTATACTTGTATGTATACAAGGCCAGCATGAGTATTTAGTGCAAGTTAATTGTTTTCAAATTAATCTCATATCTGTGTAACCAAATACTCTATTGGCGAAAGTAAATCATAAAACCAAAGCCAAACAGCCACGCATACATGCAATTAAAAAATTAGAGTCTTAATGTTGTCACTTGAATAATTGTAACTCTCTTTTAAGGCTGTATACGTACGCTGTACCTCCATGCATTCGGCACATTATTTTGTGTTTTCGTTTTCTCATGCATGTTTATCTTTCTCCATCATTTACCTTCGTGTACAAACAGACCTATTTAAAAATAAAAATGTCCATCTTCAAAGGTTCTATAGGTCACATTGTGATTATGAAAAAAAATGGCAGGTTAAAATCGCCGAACTTAAGGCTTTCTTGTATTCCACAAGAAATTCTTAAATCATTCAGGGCTTATATGTCCTCCGAAATTGTGAAGTTCGTTAATTATATAAAACTCGACCTTTTTGAAAATGAGGACGTATACTTGAATCTGTTTTGCTAACTTGACAACTTCTGGGAGAGTTGAGGAAAGGTCGCTCTTATCAATGCGTTCCTACTTAAAATTCACCGGGGGGCCTCCGTGACCAAGGGGTTTAGCACGCCGGAGCAGCGCAATGACCCAGGAGCCTCCCACCGATGTGATCGCTGTGAGTTCAAGTCCGGCTCATGCTAGTTTTCTGTCCGGCCGTAGGCTACATGGGAAGGCCTGGCAGCAACCTGTGGATAGTTTCCCTGGGCTCCGTCCGGTTTCCTCCCACCATAATGCGGGCCGAAGTCGTTTAAGTGAAATATTGTTCAGTGCGGCGTAAAACACCAATCAAATAAACAAATAAATAAATTCACCGGGTATACTTTTTCTTAGCAAATAGACTGTGAAATGTTTATGATTTCTTAATGATTGCTTTGGGGGGTATAAGTATAGATGTCGAAATGCATGCATGTTGACAGTTTGGAATATGGAAAGGACAGTAACAATGACACTGATGAACCTGTTGGCTCTGTGCTTGAAGGTCTCCAAAAAAATAAAAAAGAAAAGAAAAAAAAACATGACCAAGTAATTTAAATGTTCAATTGAGAGTTCTTTAGTCGAGAGGTGTTTTGTCAGGTGTAGTCTGTTGAACTTGGTTAATTGGTGTTCAGGTGCACTTGAGAATAACTTTCAAAGTTACCGTGAACATATATATCACGACTTGCATGTCGTTTGTAAGTCTGAGTTCATGATACGGATGAAAGATGACGAATGAACATCGAATAATTTACAAATTTACAAATAAGGTAAACTTTTCAAAATTGAGGCGAATTTTCAAATTTCATTTTTGTTCTCACACTTTCGAGTTTTCACTTGATCTGGTGAGAGTACAGGGAAATTGGTGGCTGTCATTCTTGTCGGGTTCACTAGCGGACCAGATTCTCTCTATGAGAGGTATCGCCGGCTAATAGGCAGCCGTAACAAGGTGTAGTATCTGACAGCCTATGAAAAGGGTCTCACTCGCTTGTCATATTTATGTCCCTCTGCTGGTATAGATGGTGTTCGGGGTGAAGGGTAGCGCATTAATATCCTATAATTGGACATAAAGTCTGTTTGGGCTGTTACAACTCCGGATCCAGACGTGCTTATTGATGAAATTATACAGCGCTCCTTCCTCCAGCAAACATTGTCATTTTCTTCATTAGGCTCCACGACTTCGCCCTGTTCCGTTGTCTAACAAACGAAGATACCATAATTGTCTGGCTGACATTCGGCAACCCGGCTCGCCTCCCGGATACCGCCACATTGTCTCTGGAGCAAGGACGAACAGGGCTCTAGTGTAGGCCTTCATGGTGTTGTATGAGTATACTGCAAAAGCTGTTTTAATTTCATAAATGCACAGTATTGAGTTCGCCTCAGTCGATCGAACACTGACCATGAGGACGTTGGTTCAAATCCAGCTCTCAGTGGCGGTTCGGAGGTAGCTCTAAGTCAAGAGGTTGGTCGACTTCCGGCCAGTTTACACGAGGTCATGAAAGGAAAATAAAACATCTTGAATACGGCGTGAAACACTAGTAAAGTAAATAATAAATAATATAGATTTGATCGATGTTCTATACGGCGAACTGAAGATTTCATTGGTTAGGATTATAGCATGTAATCTGTACTGTACACAACGCCGCAATAAGAACAAGGGTTCAGGTCGACAGCGCCGTTTTATACATTCAGGCATTCATGCAGGAGTGTGGCTTATATTTGCATGCACATAGGACAGTTTTTACAGTCTACACATTCCCCGACGAATGGCAGTCGGATGAATTCGAGGCTTTCATTTTAGACTGGCAAAATATCGGAGAATACCGACGAAGATGACGTCAGAATATTCCGGGCTAATGAGGCGCAAAAAGTGTTAACCTATGTGTTGGGTGATGATGGAAGATGTGAAATGATGAGCTCCGGAGACAAAACATTTACATGCATTATTTGTAATCCGGACATACACTGAACGCCTTATTTGTGAGTAAATTGAGACATTATGATCAGCCTTTAACCCGTTCCAGAGTAGATTAGTTTGCCAGTATAGCAGTTAACTTGTTGCTCCCATGAATACGATTCTGAGCTCGAATCCAAGTCTAGGTAAACGTAGTTTTGAAAATTTTGAGTGTTCTTTTAAATTAATTAATTAAGGTGATATTATATTTGAAAATCTCGATGAACTTTACGGTTCATACAACTCTTCAAGATCTAAATGTATCTTAGCTGTGTTTGAGGTACAAGGTATACATTTACATAAACAATTCATTACTTATTTAGTGACCGATACACTGAGATAAGCTTCCAAACGATTTTCAGCATGTCATGTGTTTATGTATTTATTTGATTGGTGTTTCGCGCCGTACTCAAGAATACTAGCATGTCATATATGACCTTCTTGGTTGTGCAACAGACGGCATCTACGTTTGTATAAAAGTGTTGCCGCATGCATATTTATTAAGATCAGAATGTACTCGCACATGATTTCGTGTACGAATGTAACGATGATATACCTGTCACCTGCCCGATTACATCATACTGCAATCTACTGTGGAAGCGTTCCACACAGTGGCTGTATTCTTGATCAGTGGTTGTATTCCATTCAGTGACAGCGTTCTACTCAATGACTGTAGAGTATTCACTGGCTACGCTCTACTCAGCAGCTGTTATATTCTACTCAGTGGCCATAATCTGTATGACTGTATTGTATTCATTGGAGGCACTCAAATCGGTTGCTCTATTATACTCGAAGGCTGCATTCTACTCGTCTACTGTGTATTTTGCTCAATGATTTCACTGTTCTTAGTGCCTTTAATCTACTCAATGACAGCACTCTTCTCAGTGACTGTATCCTACTCAGTGACTGCACTCTTCTCAGTGGCTGTAATCTACCCAATGACTTCACTCTTCTAAGTGGCTGTATTCTACTCGGTGGCTTTAGTTTACTCAATGACTGTGCTCATCTCGGTGGCTATATCATACACAATGGCTGCACTCTTCTCAGTAGCTGTAATCTGCTCAGTCAGTTCACTCATCTCAGTGGCTGTGTTCAACTGGATGACTGTAGTTTACTCATTGACTGTACTCTTCTCAGTTGCTGTATCCTGCTCAGTGGCTTCACTCCTTCGTGGATGTATTGGTCTGGGTTGCTGTAGTTTACACAATGACTGTACTATTCTCGGTGGCAGGATTCTGCTCATTGCACTCTGCTCATTGACTGCACTCGTCTCTGTGGTTGTGTTCTACTCCCATAACTGCTCTCTTTTCAGTGGCTGTATTCTGCTTAATGACTGCACTCTTCTCAGTGTACGTATTTCGTTCAATGATTGCACTTGTTCGTGGCTGTATTCTACTCAGTGACTGCACTCTTCTCATGGCTGTATTCTACTCAATGACTGCACTTCTCAGTGGCGGTATTCTACTCAGTGACTGCACTCTTCTCATGGCTGTATTCTACTCAGTGACTGCACTTCTCAGTGGCTGTATTCAGCTCTGTGACTACACTCTCCAGGTGCTACATCTTATCTGGGTCTATATTTGAGCAAAACGATTTCCTCTCTAGCAGACTATCTGACAAGACAAGGATAGCTTCAATTTTGACACTGTAAATCATCCTTACTTGGGAAGCTATACACCGAAGGATCCTACATATAACAAGTATTTATCTCGCCATGTAGCATTTGTTAGATCCTTTGTCTTGTGTGACGATTTTTCATTTATTACTGTAAAAACTTGTGTATCAAGGTTATTCTATTAAACGGCTTCGCTTAAACTTCTTAAGTTTTACAGTGAGTATAATTCTCTTGAAAGAAAGTATTGACAGAACGTCCAGAATCTCTGGCACTCTGCTTCATGATTGTGTCTAATTCCGCTTAACCGGGGGCTAGGGACTGTGTATCCATCGTGTTGAATTAGATCGCCACGTTAGATATATGAAGAGCTGGAATCTAAGTGCAAATGCATGAGATACATATTTTATTATTAACAACTGATATTCTACCAACACGGTATGAATACTGATTTCACTCACTCGCCTAGAACATACCTCGCACCTTTCCAACATAACTGAAGACTGTTAACTGTTTCGTTTTGCATGATTCCGTCCTATTTTCGTACCCTATATGCTTTCTTAGTTCTTGGTTTAGAATTAAACGTTGTTTTGGGAATTGGCCTCGCCATTATTGACCTGGAGTGTCCATCTTGGTTGACGGTTGGTATGCTAATGTCTTCTTCGACGCAGTTGCAGTATTCTACTCAATGACTGAACTCTTTTCTATTCTACTCTACTTAGTGACTGTTACACATTGATTGCATTCTACTCAATGACTGCACTTCTCAGTGGATGTATTCAGCTCAATTACGGCACTTCTCAGTTGCTGTATTCTGCTCGATGACCGAACTTCTCAGTGACTGTATTCTACTCTTTGACTGAACTTCTGAGTTGCAGTATACTGCTCAATGAGTGCACTCTTTTCTGTTCTACTCTTGTTAGTGGCTGTATTCTACGCATTGTCTGCATCCTTCTCAGTTCAATGACTGTACTTATACAAACAGCAGATTACCACAGGTGACATACTTGTAGTTATAAAAATTTTAACTTCGCGAAGATACACCACAGGAACTACGGACGTCATCTCTAGGAATTGTCCACCCCTAAAGAAAACCAACCAAAAGTTGACCGGTCATTTTTTTATATAACAGATAGAAAATAGACACAGATTATAGTATGACTCAGAGGGCCTTCGTGGCTTAGTGATGAGCATGCCAGCGCGGCGCCATGACCCAGAAGCCTCTCACCAATGCGATGGATGTGACTTCAAGTGCAGCTCATGAGTGCTTCCTTTCCGGTCGTACGTGGAAACGCCTGCCAGCAAACTACGGATGGTCGAGATATAAATGAAATTTTGTAGAGTACGGCGTAAAAATCTGTCAAATAATTAAATAAATGAGTAATATGACTCAGTATAACGAACGTTAAGGGGACACACTACGTATGCATAACCATTTATTAATATATCTAAATAGCTATTGCTAATTTTAAAAGCTAACTTTCTGGACGGTTTTATGTTATTACCTTCCAAAATAACAAGTGTTATAGTTCCCCATCTATGTCTAAGAGGAGAGTAAGCTACGCCATCTTGAGACTCGTTTATGTCTGTCCGAATAGCCACTCAGTCAAAGGGCAAGTAACTCATGCCGCTGATTCAGTCGTTGACCAGGTTTGAATGATGGACCAATCATAATCATTGGCTGAAACATCTAGACAGAAAATGTCAAACGGCCGGCGAAAACCACTCGGTAATAAGATAGCTCTGGCATACAGAGGGATAAAGGTCAAATATCTTGTCATACCGGCGCAGTTTTTACCTTCCTCATCGCGGCAGTTGTTGTGGGAAAGTGACAAGTCCAGGAATTCGTGCAACGATCACACCTAACGAGATGGAGAAATTATTCTCAAAGGCGATAGATTGGTGTCAGATACTTAGGCAGTTGTTTTTTCATATTTTCCAAAGATTTTTCTCCTAGTTTTGAATGTTTGGAAATTCATCAAAACTGATGAGAATAATGTCTAAAGGAGTTCTTAAATGACGATTTTACACAAATTAACCTTTTCACAATGTTTTATAGACAAAATATGGCAATTCCATTAAAGATAGTAGCGTAAGGTCACATCACTTGCACGTAGATGTAATCAAAAAAAGGCCAACGTATTGTGGCCGATTTTAAACCCTCTTTACTACGCAGTAAATATTCTAAAAAATAAATGAAAATAGTTTTGGGAACAGTTTTGCCTGCATGGTGCGAATGGTACTGAATATATGTAGCATAGTTGTGTTCACGTTAAGTAGGTTTATTTCAAATAGTTTTTCTCTGTTTTATAATGAAAAGAATATTGTCCTAATGATGTATAGTCAGCCTCTATTAAGCCTACATGTATAAGTGGTGTGTGGCATTACATTTTCTAGCCTTCTATTTATTATTTATTGCCCGAAAATTCTAGATGGAATTCACCACTGTTCGACTATAAGTTAAAATCATTCATGAGTGTATGTATACATTCGTTTAGAGTAATGCGAAAATGCTTTAGAAAATACAGACTGAAAATACGGTCACATTATATAAATTTCTTTTTCTCAAACAAAGATTTTCATGGGCATATTTGGTTAAACAAACCTTACTTTAAACTTGCGTTATTCTTTAATTGTGAAGTAAACCATATTTCAGTAATATGACGAAGAGGATTCATTAGGTGTGTGCACATATACTGTGTCTTCCTGTGGCAGGGTGAGTCCATTCCGCCAAAGTGCTGCCGCACCCAAGTTTATACTGAACACACCAGACATGACACCCCACCCATGCACATTATGTTGACACCGGGTCAACCAGTCCTGCTTCCTTGCCTTAACCTCTCAGTGCTGAGCGCCATGCGAGGTAGTAACGAGTACCATTTTTAAAGTCTTTGGTATGACTCGACCCGGGTTTGATCACGGGTCTCCCGACTTCGAGGCGGACGCTCAAAACATTAGGCCACCGAAGTGGTCCTGTTCGTGAATACATGGATATTTGACGACGTTGAGTGCTGCAGTCTTCACCATTATACTTGGGGATGTGGAATCCAAACCGTTATAACTATTTCTCAAGTCTTGAGGAAATGTAAATCAAGCGATTCCTAATTCCTTTAGGTGAGTTTAATTAGTTTAGGTGAGTAATTGCTCCACTTAAAACTTAATTTGCGAATCCGTGGGAAATTAGATTCCATCCAAATTATACAAAGAAACATAACGTTGTTATCGAGCCATGTTATACACCTTTGAACCATACGTCATACGAATATGATGGAGAAATCGCAAAATAAGTAAAAACTGCGTGATTAAATATTGGATTAAATATATATCCTTTTTCTCACAAGGGAAATTCCTTGTGAGCTCTACAGATCTCTTAGATGGGGATTTTCAAACATTCAGACATAACAGCTGATATCATGAGAGTTTATACCAGTTACTTACTGCAATGGATTTGTTTGGTTGTGTAGGTGTCTTTGGTCGGATGTTTTTTTTTTCAAACCGTATGTTTGGCTGGGGCCTGATTGTTCATGTTTTTTTTTTTTTTTCTTTTTTAGGGAGAGGGAATTCACAAAGAATATTTATATTTTGCTAAAGTATGATACATGGCCCACGGAGATGATGCCAAAACACACCATAAACTTAACTGTCTGATCAATTATTTTTGACATTTGAAACGATGAAGTACATATTTACGTTGATTCTGAGAACTTCAAAGCTGTTTGTCGCCCTACCCACCTGCCCCGAGTATCATGTCTACTTTGTCATGTTAAAGTTACCAGAAGACCTGCCCATAACTACTACTTATAATTACTAACTCATTTAAAACTCGGTTTTGTTGCCAGCCATACTGTAATTATACTTCTCCGTAGCTCTCCGCGGTATAACGTCGCCCGTGTCTCCTGACATCAATCCCCGGGCTGTTAACAAGTGCAACCCCAAAGATACGCGGGGGGGGGGGGGGGGGGGGGGGGAGGGGGGATAGTTCATGTAACCTGTCAGGGGATTTATTAATGGTTACAGCGATGTGGACATATCCAGCACACGTCACCTATAGTGCCTGGCCTCTTCACTGAGCCTGCCCGGCACAGAGAGGCCTGCCGCCCGGAGATGCCCCTCCCGCATCCCTGGACCATGGTGGCTCATTAATGGCTTGTTATCCGACTCTAATACAAAGGAAGCGCAGTTCAGCCAAGCGTGTGCACCTCGGCCGCGCTCTTAACTAAGAGGCCGACACCGGGAACATGGGACGAGATATACGCCTCTACACCGTTATCTTCGCTTTATTTGTTCGGCTCGTGATCACCAACAATAATTTATCCTATTTCGTAAAGCGAAAACGTCATCTCGTATGCAAGTTTTCCTCTTCTGCCCCCACCCTCTGCCCGACTCCGTTCAGTACCTCTTCCACCCAACCCAGAGAACTCTCAAAGAGCAGCTTCCGCGAACCCCCGCCCTGCTCCACTCCACGCCTGTAATTATCCACATCGACAACTAACGCTCCGTGCTCACACACAACGCGCCACTAACCAGGCAATGAGAAGGAAATGTGCACTTAATTAGAAAACAAGGTGAATAATTAATTCTGTAAATACAGGAGGTCCGGACAAAATAGGCCTAAATGCATAAACTGGTCCAAGAAAATAGGTGTAGAATATTTCGACTGATACTGACGCAGATGTAGGGTGGAAAGGCGAATGTATTTTGCATAATGTTGCAACATATTTATTCTGCTTATGCAATGATTTTCCTGTCGTATATACAATACTTCCGGTACAGCTTTGGGTATTCCTGTTCGTAGCAGCGAGATATTAAACTATTGTCATGGTTACAAAGAACGGTAGGCAACATTTGCACGTGTTTAACAAGCTGATGTAATATATGTTGTACGTAAAAAGTTTGCTGTCCGTAATTTTTGGACAAATATACTTTCAGATCTCTCCATTGTTTATCTTATTCATATTTTTCTTTTGGCTACAGTATGTAATATCGCATTTTTTTCTGCATGGAACTACATACAACGCCAATAGGGATGGAATTTTGTTTCTCTTTTAGGATATCCACCAACCTTTATATAGGTAAATAAATAACCGACATTGATCATCAGTAGCGGTAATTCAATACTGATATTCATAAAATTTGTTATTGCTTGAATTTGAAGTGAAAATGGCCTGTCATATTTGCTTTACTTGTTTGGCATATAAATGAAAAAACACTTTTAGTTATGGCTTTTATAGTAACAAGAAGAACGTGATTTATGTATTTATCTCATTAGTGTTTTACGTTATATTTGGCAGGAATATTTCATTTACTAGTATACTAAATCCATCGGTTGTGGGTATAGAGGAAGCCAGGCACAGCCAGGTGGAAAGTTCTTGTAAATTGAGATCAGATCACGCAGCACGCAAGATAAAGAGCGCATTTTAAATGCTGCCGATTTATATATCGACAGTTCTGCCATATTAATCGATGTCTTATCGACATCAGTAAGTGTTTTATAAAGGTATCGGCAAATCGTAAAATTAATAAATGTGGGCAACTGTGTATAATGTGACGATGGATAAATGAATGAATTATCAAAATCAATAAATGAATTACTGTAAACCCTTCAACCTTTTCGGAGGTTTTCAAGGTGTTTATTTAAGCGTATTCTGCGGGCATTATTCTTTGTGGACTGATAAGCTGTACTTTATGTGAAGCCCTGAAATTGGCCGATCCAACCAATGTAGTGGTGTCTTCAAAATCAAAATAAAGTGCGCATAAATTGCACTGAAATTGCTCCTTCATATGCGAAAAGGTTGAGGAATTAGGGCATCTTCATTCATAAGTAATTCATAGAAAGCGAGAATTTTATGTATATCTTTTATAAAATGTGCATTTTATAGATCTACAGTCAGTGCTGCAAGGAAAAAGGAACGCCATTTTGAGTGTTTGACTCAAATCTGGTTTTAAACAATTACCGTGTGCTGGGATATTATTCTATTATAAACAACAGAGCACTGCTTTTAATAAGGTCAGTGTTTCGAAGCAAATTTACTCTGATACCACGTCATGTCATTAATATCACCTTTATTCTTTGATTCGGCTATAATGGCTAAATTCTGGTAAGATAAACTTTCTGCTAACCAATTACATGGCATTGGTTTCGTCATTCAATTTAGTGTGCAGAAAAGTATAATGTGTTAACAAATGCGCCTTTGACAATGACATCGATGATTTCGCGAAAGTAAGACACATTTGACATACGTAGTCATAACCGTATATTTGTCTATCATGGAAAAACACAAATCCTGCTTTACAACTCGTGTGTATTTTTAGACCTACTTTGTCGATTGTGGAAGAGCTCTTGTGCTTAATATGTGGAAAGTTTGAAGCAATTTGGAGTGGCAGTAGAATTTGTCCTTGTTTGCACCTTTCAATTATATTGACATTTTCTTGAGTGTAGAAACACGGTTGTCTTGTACGTGGCGTGGCGTGGACTCAACCTGTTTTCACGTTATAACGCTGTAGGGGAAGCTGTATCACAAATATTGTATTAAACGCCGGAAAACAAGTCTTGCCCTGAAACCTTCCATTTAGTTGTCTGCGACTTGGCGAAAGACTTCTGCCCTTTTATTTTCTTTGGGAAGCGTGAGAAACTATAATGAGGCAGTAATGACAGAAATCATACTGGGCAATTAGACCGAAGACACCATAGTCAGTCGGATGGAGGGAGACAACAAGGGGCTGCCAATCGAAACTAATGTCCAGGGGCATGCCATGTCAAAGTTAGGCGAGGCGCTTCAGCAATTAGGTTTGCCCATGACTTTATCCCGACCCGGTAAAGTGTCATTTGAAAAGGCGTCTATAATTTCTTGTCGATTTACTCACATGTGTCCGATTGATGCGCAAATTGCTGCTGGTACTAAATGGAGACGGGAGGCAAAGTTCCCCAACCCCTTTACCCAGCCAACACAGTGCTCGCGCTACAATCAGTTGTGAAGATCATTAAATCTACAACAAGCATGTCTATACACATAATTCATGCAAAATCGATGTGCTAATAGGGACAGAAAAGGGGAATTAAATTAAATTATAGCCTTGTTCTGGCTTTTTTCTGTATTGGGATACAGGGGCATGCAGAAACCTCCTGTAAACCTTAACGGTAATTGCCATTTAAGATGTCTTCAACAAAAGAGTATAGGTAGAAGCCGCTCCCAGGCCTTCGTCAGGCTACCACCAAGATTTGCGTTACAATATCAGGAATCTTTAACAAAATCACTGTTCAATCTGTCTCTCAATAATAAGATATAAATACGCGGACTGAAATTACGTTAAATGTTGGCATATTTCCCTGAGGTCGTCGCACCACCTATGTTTGTTTGCAGTGAACTCGGAGCAAAGGTGTCTTCCTTCGGTCTCCACACATAAAACAAAGCTCCCAGGGCACTAGATAATGAGGCCGTCTTCAAGGCATTTCTCAGAGAAGGACGGCCGCGTCAATAAACTGATGCCATTGCCAGAGTATCTCAAATTAATAATTGCCCGCACAAGATTGAATCCTCGGCTCTAACAGATTTTTATAGGCCGCTGTGGCCTCAGATAACTAGTGGAGTGGTGGCTCGGAGCACCGGCTCTGCAGACGCGCAACAAGACATCGTTTAGCCAAGAAAATGGGATTAAAACAGTTTTCGTTTAAAATTGACTCTTCCTTTTCGGTAACTTAAGAGGCACTGAACACGAAGGGCCAACGGGCTTAATTAACGAAATATGTGTGATAGGAGAGATTTAGGCTTTTGCTGGCAGCTTTCAATTAACGTTATGTCGGTGTTAGTGTGACCGGCGGGAAAAAGGATGCGGTCTCTAGGAGAGTTGTTAGCAAGCTGTCTTGTAACTTTAGATGGATATTAACGCTGAGCCGGGGCCCAACACATCTCCGCTAACTCAAACCTATCTTGTAAACAACCTATGCAACCGATGAGAATAGCAACCAAAAAACCGTTAACTATGGCCCCCCACTGATGTCCAATTTTCCTGTATTTTGATTGTATCACTTTTGTCACTGCACTGTACATAATTACTAATCCCGAACAAACACAGGTGCCCTTTTAAAGGCATGGAATGGTTAATAAAATATTAGGATTAAACGTGGAAGTTTTAGCAGGAGTTCATTCAACTCATTCATTGAATGAATTTGTCATTTACAGAGTGATAGCAAACTGATTAATAACATACATGGATAATTGATAATTTGTCAATTAATTTATCATTGTGGGGCACCACATTGTCTTAAGCAGAATTCTGTAAAGAGTTTGGCTTGCTTCCCATAAAAGATCTTTACAGATCCGTGTAAAAATATTTTCTGCCACAAGCAGCCCATACGTTCAAAGGGTAATAGTTCAAAACTAAATAAAATGAGAAACCAAATTTTATATCTTCCTCGGTATTCGTACAATAAAGTCTTGTAAGTTCCCCACCGAGTTATCCGCTATATTTAAGCACGAACAACCCGACAGTTCCTCCAAGTAGAATGACCATCCGCTAAATATTCCCGGTATCGACACCATTTCAGTTCATCAAAGCGGTGTACAGCAGTCGACCAGTCTTCCTTACATTCGTTTGTCAGTACACACCACTCCACAAATATAACAATTTTATTGAGATTGTACAATCAAGGCTTTTAATCACCATTATCATGTCGCACTGACATTTCCAATTCCAAACTATATCAGTTCTCATTTCAGTTAAGTATTTTAACAAGTATACAACTCTTGGCCAGAGAACCACGAAAAAATCCTACTGCGCAAGATGTCGTTTGCAAGAGAAACTACTTTAACACCTTTTATTTGTGTGGTTTTGCAAAGAATTTACCTATATACATATATGTATATAATCCATGTTTCAATTTGTATGCTGCTTGGGTAATTGTTATGTTGCATTCTTTACAGCATGACGGAGCTTTGTGATCGGCAAGTGACAATGTTGCCACCAAACAAGTTTGTGACATTATCATCACCGATATTGGACTGGGGTTTAGTTTATATCACCCTCAAGCTTTCCGTTTGAAATCATCGTGCTGCAATTACATAGGTATCGGCCGGCAGCCACCGTGGTTTAATAACCGTTAAATACAACTCCATTGTTCCGGTTCTATGAGCCATTCCTCCTTTTCCAATTACCGGCAGAGACGAGCCGATGTAATTATGGAATGCGATGATTGTGAGCATGTTTATTTTCCAGCCTTTGATTCAGTTCGCGTTCCGCTCGCCACGGTAGACATGTTATTAATGGTGGACCAGTAAAAGACATCGGTACTGGCGTTCTGTTTCCTCCGTCATGGCAGATTTAAATCGAATTTACCGGAAAGGAAAACAATTATCTATTACAGGGGTTAATTACAAGAGGAAATAGAGAATGAGTGGCGGTGTGGTCCGGCGTGTTACAGGAACTGATGCCAGCAGACTAGGGTATATTTTACCTAAACAGGGTAAAACACTGCCTTGTGCACGGACAAACCTAATCTAGTCATCACACTGCCATAATAACTCCTGTCTTCTGTTCATCCGTCAAACCCACCGGAAACAAACGAAGAGCCATTATAACACACCTTAATCATGTTTCTTTTTTTTCTTCATGTATCACGACGTCGAATATAGGGCCTATATATAACATGCAATGTATGCACTTGACGTATATCCGAGAAACATATTTATGAAACGCCAGTCATGGACAACAAAACAGTGTAAGTATACATTATGTAAGGACAGACAAGTTCAGCATCCATCCGGGGGCCATTCGTCACCCATACTGAAAATTACGATTTAGTGAAGCAAATATATGTTACTCCTTTATTCGTCTGATAAATTCTGCACTTTATTTCAAATAGTCCAAATGGTTCCAAAAGTAATGATAAACCAAAATATTTTCCGCACTAAAATTGTAGGCCTACATGAATTAGCTCAAATATGACATAGGGGTAAGCTGAGATAGTTAAAATAACAGGCTTTGTTTTTAACATTTACATTGAGAAAATATCATCATAACTGTTTTTGCATTGTGTACAAATATACAACCTGGCATCACAAAATATATTTTTTCCATCAGGTTAAAGTATGAGAGTGAAAGATACGACGACACACATGGCAGCACTAGAGACGTGGCCAGGTGATGATATAAACATAAGATTGTCGCAATGATGACATATTCCGTTCTGACAAGAAATTCGGGTAAATAATTATACACTAACAATTTACCATTATTTACTCAGCAACTTCTAGCCAGCGTTTCTCCCCACCCCGCTCAAATCATCCTGTCATCTATAACCTAGTAATACTAGTAACTATGACAAATGAGCAGTAAAGGGATTCTCTTTCTTTCCGCAGACAACCGGTCCTTGACAAATGAGGTCGTAGGATCGAAACCATCCTTTGCTCTGGGTTTGTGAGGTAACGAAGGACAGAGGTTTAATAAATAAACAAATACACTGCGTTACTCTGAGGAGTTCAGGAACACACAGGGTGTGTATTCAAATCCGGCCCAAGACAGGAAAATGATAGAATCCCGGTCCGCTCTCACTGCTTTTGGAGTCTTCTAGAAAATAGACAGTCGATGACGCTTAATTATGTGACCTTTTGTCATTGTAGTATTCGTTCAAAACAACTTGCCTTCCACCAATGTGGCGTACATATCTGTGCTTCACAAGTGGGAAAGTTTCTCAGTAAAGTGGCCAAAGGTCAGCGGTTTACCCTGGGCACTCTGGTTCCCTCCACCACATGAAACTGACCATCAGTATGCTGTTAAAATCAATCAAATAAATACATCGATAGATAAATAACCTGAAAACAATTCACTGAAAGACGATCAAACCGTCAAACCATTTTTTCAACGTCAATGAGTCATCTTATTAAACCGAAAAGGAATGTATTTTAAAGGACCGGATCAGATCCATACAACCTTCATGCTGGTTGTCAATATATATCGCAATGTCAGTACCGGTAACGAACATTTCCGTAAATTTTGCTGTACTTTCGTTGGTTCAAATATTTAATAGCATTTATTGTTATGTTTTGTGAGCTAATTTGTTGTTATATTCTTGAGTACGGAGTAAAACATCAATCCAGAAAATAAATAAAGAAAATAAATTTTACTAAAAGGCTGAAGAGAAAAAAATCAAGGAATATAATCGTTTCTGGCGACGCAATGGAACACACCAAAAGCATTTTACTATCATATTTTGTAATATGAATATATTTATGAATATTGTTAAGTCCTCTGTTACAAATAACCGCTGGTTTGCAATTTCTTATAACATTTAATTTTTCATGGCGACACTTAATGAAAGACACGAATGTTTCTTTCGAACTATGTTGGTGTAAACATGCTTTGTATAAACCTTTGTGTTGACTCAAGCCGATAAATTCCATACATAGTGCCCTTCCTGAAGTTCAGTTTTGCCCGAGCGATGAACAAAATCAATAAAATGTAACAAATGTGTGGGGATTTCTGTCTTCGTTTGTTTACGCCTCCATTGCTTTGAGAACAGCTGACAGCGGACTGTCCTTGCTGGCTTTGTCTAGCTCAGCACCGAAATTCAGAGCCTTAATTAATACCATAGGGAAACTATAGCTTTGTAAGAATTCTGTGATGTTCCTATTCTACAACCGCGTCTTTGTAGCACTGGGGACTGGCTGCTGGCCCGTGTCTCCATTGTATGACCACTGTTTAGACCGTCTTAATTGAGATCTTCAATATTGAATAATAGCTCTAAGGCATGTTGATGGCCCCAGGGAAATTTTGCCATCCGTTGCAAATCATCTCTCGGAGTTTGAAAATACGCGTGTAAAGTGCCCTTATAGCATCTGGACAAACGCAGCAGGAATCTGGACACGACTCTGTAGTCAACAACCATGGTCTACTATATGCCAAGAACTATCAGTGTACACAGGTGCCGTATTCTTCATTAAAACACAATGAGTGTCGAGTCATGGGCCTTTTACTGGAATCCCATGACCATTCCTTGATGAAAACGCAAGACTTCTGTATTTATATCTTCAGGAAAGGTGGTATTGCTCATTTCTATCTTTCCAATAAACCTCTATGGCTGTCTAAACTTGAATACTCTAGGGCCCCTTAGTCATTTTGCTGACCACATAGAGTAACCTATGTCTGTGTCTGCTACATATCTGTACGTATGAGAAGAGATCATGCCAGAAATATTGTTCTTTTCAACTATACAAACAAAGGGTTTCACCGTACAGGTAAAATATAAGCTCCCAAAACTGTTATTTTCATGTCACTTGTCCCGCGTTGAAATGACACGCCACGTAAAAACAGTAATATATTTTTCAGACAAAACTCTTCCATTGGTCATAATTAATACTCTGGATAAAGCAGTGCAGAAACTGCATGAGATGAAGTTTATGAATATATGAATCCATAGCTAATAATAAATATGTCTTATAACTTATAATAAATATTTTCATTATTTAAGTACATTCAGAAATATTATGCCACAACAGCATGTGGGAAATATCGATTCTCAGAACTCACCGTGACAGCGTTTAGGAACTATATCCATTCTCAGAACTCACCGTGACAGCGTTAAGAAACTATATCCATTCTCAGAATTCACGGTGAGGGTTAAGGAACTATATCCATTTTCAGAATTCACTGTTACAGCGTTAAGGCACTATATCAATTCTCGTAATTTACCATAACAGTATCAGAGAACTATCCTTTATCGTAGTTCGTACGGCGTAAAACACAAATCATAAATTATCGTCGTTCGTTATTAAGAAAATATCCATGCTTGTAGTTCATCATAACTGCAATGAGAAATTATCCATTCTTAGGACTCACCACAACAGCATCAGTGAACTATCCATTTTCGGAACCCATCATAACAACATCAGAGAACTATCAGTTCATGTAGTTCATCATAACTGCAATAAAGAAAATTATCCATTCTTGTATCGTAACTTCTATTCTTAGAGCTCACCACACAAGCATTAAAAAACCATTGTCCATTGTCGTAGTTCATTATAACAGCATTATCCATTCCACTCAGGAATCCACCATAAAAGCATTAGAGAACTATCCATTGTCAGGAATTCACCATAACAGCATTAGAGAACTACCCATTCTCAGGAACTCACCATAACAGCAATGGAGAACTATCCATTCGCAGGAACTCACCTTTACAGCATTGGAGAACTATCGATTCTCAGGAACTCACCATAACAACAATGGAGAACTATCGATTCTCAGGAACTCACCATAACTGCATGAAGGAACTATCCATTCGCAGGAACTCACCTTTACAGCAGTGGAGAACTATCCATTCTCAGGAACTCACCATAACAACAATGGAGAACTATCGATTCTCAGGAACTCACCATAACTGCATGAAGGAACTATCCATTCGCAGGAACTCACCGTTACAGCATTGGAGAACTATCCATTCTCAGAAACTCACCATTACAGCATTGGAGAACTATCCATTCTCAGAAACTCACCATAACAGCATTGGAGAACTATCCATTCTCTGGAACTCACCATAACTGCATTAAGGAACTATTCTTTCTCAGAGCTCACCATAACAGCAATAGGTAACTATACCTTCTCGGAGCTGGCCATAAATGCGTCAAAGGAAAAAACGGAAAAGTTAATAAACTGGCTCCGCAGAGAGACCAAGGTTTGGGGAATTCGGAAATGGCCAGCAATTAAGTTTTTGTTTATTTTTAAAATATAATAAAATGTGTCTAAGATACTATTGCTTTACCAAGTTTCTTTTCTAGCCTGATGTCGGACGTTTGTGTTAAGGTAGGGGATTTGTGGGGATTTGTTGAAAATACATCTTACAATTAACGAATATATTATTGCTACACATTTTCACGATGTACAAGGGATGGGCAGTGATTGTGAGATAGCTCATCTGCGTATCGTCGGATACTTTTATCTCCGTCCCGGACTGACTATCTCCGACACAGAGCTCGAATGAACAAAGGATGATAGCTCACTTTTCGGCTGCTCCTGTTTCCTCCCATCCATAATACTGACTGTTGTCGCGTTAATAAAATATTAAAGGCTAGGTTAAACAAAAGCTAATCGCAGGTGAATGACTATACATGAAAACGAATAAATGTGACTATAATTCTGCTAAAAAGTCTCAGTATCTCTGTTTTATAAATGTTTGCCATACATATTCTTAGATGAATGTGGAATAGTGGTATGATCCGCCCATAGCTATTTTTGACTACAGAAAGGTTCATTTGGTCTATACCAACGTTAAAGGTGCTGACTTAACAATGTGCCACAGATCTGTCTTAAAATCCTTCCACAGTATATCGTCTTATCCTGAAGGCTGTCTCTACTGTCGCCACCTGTCGTTAAACCTTAAAAGCCACCTTCCTCTGTAATTACAGTGGTCACAATTAGTGAGAGCCACAATAATTAACCTTCGAACAAAGGCAAATGTTCCAATAACAACCGATGCGCATGTACTTTACAGTGGTCTAACGACATACCAATTAGCATGCAACGCATTTTGTATAAAAGAAAGTATGATGGTTGCTATGAAGTAATTGGTAGCCATTAATTATATGTCGCCAAATACGTTTCAAAATAATTCCTCGGATCAAGGCTTGATTGACTTGAGCATGCATAACTGCATTCTAGTACAAAAATGAAGATGAACAAAAAACCAGAACTGCCTGAAGTTTTACGGCTTCCAAACAGTCTGCACGAATGGTATTTAACTTCCGGCATGTCAATGCTTCAACACTTGATCAGCAGCACAGTGATGCTGACATATTCAGATACACAAACTGCTTTGGGAAATCATGGACAGTTAACCAGGCAGTTCAAGAGCATGTAAGTGTCTAGGTTAAATGACATAGATTTATAGGCTTAAATTTCTATTTCTTAAATACGATGATTTTATTTAAAGACTTTAAGCGAAAAAAATATTAACCCTATATAGCTGTGTGAAACTCTGAATACATGTAGATTCGTGCGAACTACACCAATTTTTGGGTCTATACAAACTGGCCACAATTTGGTGCAAATTACATCAAAATCTCGAAATACATCGGAATCCATTAAATTTGTATCCAAATTTTTATGATGTCATATATTCGACCATTGGCAAGATTCTAAAGTTTTTAACGCATTTTAATGTCTTTTTTAAACATGTAACTAGTATTGTTCTACATGCATATCAAATTCCCAAAGGATCCGTTCATTGCTTCTTGAAAAAATGCGTAACGAGTTTCCTCGAAATCCAGCCAAAATAAGTGACCTAGACGAACAAACTTCGAAATATTTAAAGATAACATTCAAGAGAATTTTGCTGCCAAATTTCATCGCAGCTTTATAGATAAACAACAGACGCCACTGTCCGAAGAGAATAATTTTAATATTATGAGCTTGGAAGCCTATAGAAAAAATGTCAGAATAAACAATATTTAAACGGATGTGGAAAGACTACCATAGACTGCTGTGTACATGTCTGATGGTCGTAATTTAAAGGCCTATACTCAATCTTACCCAAATGTAAGAAACACTGATTATGTTTCAAGATTGCGTTAACCTATATGTATAATGCTACATGCTATCAAATTCCACAGGATCTGTCCATTTTCTTGGAATTCTCCCTCAAACGGAGACATTTCCTTAATCAGCGAGTCACAATGTGGCCTGAGTTTTTGTGAAAAAAAGATAACGTGCCAATTTACTGAAAGATTTATTATCAATAAAGGAAACACAAAATGAACACAAATCAACATATTTTGGGAAAACACCAAACGGGATAATTTCTCTAATATTACTGCTTTTAACGTTTCAACAAAACGACGTCCCCTCTCGAATACAAAAATTGCCCACTCCAAATCTGCGTGTCCAAATTTCCTTGAATGGGTGCGTAATATAACGTCAGTTACCTTCATATACTTCATAACTGAGTTAGTCAAACTCAAAATTAGATTTCGATGAAATTTAGATACCAATGAGCTCGTCAAGGCAATCCTCGTCTCTAGGAAACTTTCCCCCACGATCTAGTACTTACGTTATATGTACTTTTCCGTCTGTCTCTAAATATCCAAAAAGACACTTTAAACGTCATGTTACAGCTATTAGTATGAACAAGTGGAAACAACGAAGAGAGTATTTCGTTAATCAAATGTGCAGTCAGTGTAGTTTAAATGATCTTAATGCTAAGGTAAGGACAGTCTGAAGTAATTGGGTGACACAGCTGCGAACGTTTATGTGGGGTAGACTAGAGATATAACAGATTGTGAAAAACAGTTTGGCGATCTTCTTTCGGCTGGAAACAGCGCTTCGTGTCGAACAAATTAAAGTGTGGGAGATGTCTATTGTAACAAGGCCTTCTAAACCCCTCACCGGTCCCGCCAAGCACGTTGTTCGGAATTGGTGCTCTGGGGAGTTGACCTCTGAGTCCAAAGGTGTGTATAAGTACACAGTAAAGACGAATTTGACACTGTTTATTTGGGTCTTCACACAATGGGAACACTGGCGGAGGTGTCTACCCAACAGTCTTGCTGTTATTGTTCATTCAAAAACAAAATGGACTGACACTCACAGAGAACACGATATAATATTATCCTGTCAAATGTAACATATTTTGCATTGCTAGGGATAAAGGGCTGATTTCCGCCGGGCTTTCCCCGTGAGCCTCACAATCAACCGGTAATCCTCACACGCCACTCAATATTGTTAAACACGAACACCTGCTTCGGGAGTGTCCGCGAGGGGGCGCTGGGAAGGTTACGTAACAGCGGCTATGGGATCATTAGAACGTTACAAGATGGCAGCCTTCCGAAACGAAGATGTCCCATTGTGCAAGCAAAAAGTTCTCGGCCAACTGCGAGTTTTCCTCTGCTCTTCTCGGCTCACAAAAGCCGCTTGTCTTATTCTACAAGGCAGTACAGACCAGTGGCCGAACCGATACTTTTAATTGTTCAGCTGACAAACAAGGGAATGAAGTGCCACTCGGTGCAGCTGTTTTAAAGACAACAAAAACTCAAAACATGCACTAAAATCTATTCGATATATTTGAATAATCAGTGCAATTAGTCCTCTGATACACATTGATATACAATATGTTCCTATGTATGTGTAAGTATGTATATACTGAATCCGTTAAGTGTTTTTAATAGTCGAAATCAAACCTTTAAGTGACATACACAGGTGTATAATCTAACATGGTGTTCTGAATGTATTTACGCAAGACAAATTCCTAATCATAAACACTTAGTTCTTTTCTTTTAAAGTTGTATCCGTAAACCATTCACCAACCAAACCATTCACCAACCAAACCATTCATCCATAAACCATTCATCAACCACGGGGACTCATCAATAAGTAGTTCATTGAACACTCGTGTGTCGGCTGGAAAACACCTGTCAACTTCATTTGATAATTGCAAGTCATAATATTCCAAAGAAACTCCAAATGCGATTTCAAAGGCATATGAAAGAAATATATGTAGGCCTATACAGGTGATAGTATAATACAACCAGCGGATTATATCGTGTAAAATACAGATGCATGCGTCACAGTGCCTGTTTCCATCTGACCTCACTGTGTCTTGTACCTGCGAACCCGGCGTACAGTGGAGACCCGATTCCAAAATTAGTTCACATGTAGAAAGAAAAAAGACAAATGCTGATATTTTATGTTATAAAACGATATTATACCAGACTGCTGTTAGGAATTTTTGAATATATATATAATTTTTAATAGAAACCTCTGCTAATTTTCTAATTATGACGCCCGTATTAATGGTTCAAGCATTCATTTCCAATAAAAGGATGACCTAGAAGGTATCAAGCATGTCTTTTCTTTATTTTGGTTAAACCACAAAACAGGACAGCGGTGTAAACAGATTACCTTTCCTGCTCCAAACCCGAGTTAGAACCTAAGTAAAAAATAATTCCTCTGCGATTAAGCCAAATATATTTCCAAAGTCACCTATGGACACATCGGTAGATGAATAGACAGTCCTCTCCAAAAAAGTCATAACTGAGGATAGCGTATGATAGGGTGGGGTCATGATAAGCATGATATACGGATATCCAGATAGTCGTTAGTGTCTGTACATTAGAAGGCTGTTGTTGTGTTTGTGCTGTACACATTTCCAGCTGTGTTTCCCTTTACGACATCACAAACAAACGATACTTTGGCTGCCCAGATGTTTGTACCAATGATATAACTCCAGTGTACACGTGACCGTCTGGGAGTTTCCCGGATGACAACTCTCCAAACTGCTAACTCTTAGACAACGCCCACTCTGATGCATTATTATATGCACAAGGTAATATGTATGCTATACGCATAGGCTGTAACTCATGTAGCTGCAGCTGATTACAGCATATCGTGCCGTTATTGAAAAATGTATATGTAAATTTGCAAACAAAAAGCTATTTTGGAAAATATGTGTTATGTCTTAGCATTTCGCATCAGACATTTATTCGGCAAATTGTTACTTCCGTTGTCTGTCTGAACGCTCTACTTGGTACTCCAATATTATCACGCTTAGAAATATCTCCAATAAAATATGCAATTTATGGGATTCAGTAATACAAAAACACTTTCTTTCTTATTTCAAACCGTTGCAATATTTTGTGCGCCAAATCCCCCAGTCGTTCTGAAAACAAGTGAAAGTTTATGTATTCACGTGTTTTGTGGACCATTTATTTAATTGAACTCTTTTTTTTTCTCGGAATATAAATATGTTAGTTTTTTTGTATCTTGATGCCAAAATAAAAAAAGGACTACAATATTCCTGTTCAAATAAAAAATAACTACAACATTTTTCATTCTTGTATCTCTTGTGGCACTGCGATAGTCTACAATAAACGACATTTGTGCAATAAAATAATGCTGCTATTAATCAGTCACATGAAGCAGAATTAACTCCCTAGTTTCTGAAAATGTCATGTATATAACTAGTGAATTAAACCAGGACAACTAGTTAAAATAAAGTTTCTGTTTGTATACCGCATACATTCTCTGCAACCATACATATGTGTGGCCCCACACATAACAGTAACGGAGTAGGGTTACCCAATATAACAGCCTAATATCGTATGTATAGTCTTACGGTATACTTTAAACAGTTATCGCCTTTTTATTTGATGTACTACAGCGATGTGTTCACAATGCATCGCATGATGCATAAGCCTAGGAATGCGATCATTATATATGTATGTGTCCCACTAATATAGTGATGAATTTAAGAGGCAATCTTTGCATCTTGAACTGCCCCTATATGCCACTCATACATGTACATAGATCGTTCTGTCGGGCGATCCACTCGGTCGGATACAATTTCATACCTTTTAACATGGATGTAACTATTATTTAACGAGGGCCCTGAGAGCAACACGATATCTTACACACGGGGAATGTTGCATATTCTTGCAACTTATTGTTATTATTCCTGACCATATATGGATACATTTAGAGTTTTATCATACACAATGTGCTTTATATGACAGACAGATTATACTGAGGCAGTAATATCAATTTGATCCACTGTGTTTTTCTCAGTGTAAGATGTACCAATAGTATCAATAGCCGTGTGCTGTTCCCGTACCACATCTATATCACTATCTAAAAAAATAAAATTAAAAAAGACATTATAATATACAAAAAAGAAAGCGAAATGGGCCTCACGAGAGTGTGGTTTATAAAATAAGCAAAACCCTCCCCAAACTATATGGAGTATAGACCGTAGTTGTTGGTTTTCTGCTGTCCTCGCCTCCATTGGGGCACGTTATCGTCTGTCCAGCAGGCCTGGAAAGATCATATATGCTTCAGTCCATCAGACCTGGGTAGAACATATGCTGTTATCCGTCCATCAGACCTGGGTAGACCATATGCTGTTATCCGTCCATCAGACCTGGGTAGACCATATGCTGTTATCCGTCCATCAGACCTGGGTAGACCATATGGTGTTATCCGTCCGTCAGACCTGGGTAGACCATATGGTGTTATCCGTCCGTCAGACCTGAGTAGACCATATGCTGTTATCCGTCCATCAGACCTGGGTAGACCATATGCTGTTACCCGTCCATCAGAACTGGGTAGAGTATAGACTGTCGTCCGTTCGTCAAACCTGGGTAGGCCATATGCTGTTATCGGTCCATCAAACCATCACTCGTGGATAGAGCAAAAGCTGTCGTCCATCAGGTCTGGGTACAGTATATGCTGTCGTCCATCCAACAGGCCTAGTTACAGCATACGTTGTCGTCCATTCATCACGCCTGAGTATCGGGCATATGCTGTCATCCTTCAATCAGACCTGTCTTCAGGACAATTGCACTTAAAGCTAGGCCCCGTCGTATACAAACGCGTCGCGTTCGTGATGGCATCTTCGTTATTACATGACAATTGACAAATGCCAGCTACTTCTCTTTACTACAATGCCCCCATTCTCATTTTATACTCTGCAGGCTCCGCCGTGGGGGTAAAGGCATTTTGTAACAAACCAGGTCCAGTCAAGTTTGACCAAGTTTGATCAGACACCGTGGCATGGTTCTCCAGGTCAGAAATGTTTTATTGTCACTGCCCATTGCTATCCTGAACTCGAATAGTCTCCAATACGAACCTTATGCCTCCCCCCCACCCCCGTCGCAATCCCCGTCACCCCTACCCCTAAGCTTTTCCAGCATGGTGGTATGACCTAGCCTGCGTAAATGGATCTGTACTGATCAGAAAAATGATGAAATTGGGGATTCTAAACCATAAACTTTGGTTAAGTCGTTAATAGCTCAATATCCTCGTCCGCTTTGCCCGACCGTTTGACCTTTGCTCACGCCGGGGACTATGAAGGTCGCAGATATACTTATACTGTTGATATTTCAAAACGCAGGCTTATAACATTGTGTCGGAAATCACAAATTGTTTTCTAGCAAATAAATAAGAGGTCTAGGAAATTGCGGGTAGTTTAGGAACGTCGTCGCGATGGTTAATGCTCCGACCCCGCTGTTTATGATGGGTCGGAGAGGAAACATGCTCCCTCAACTGTTTGTCAACATCCCTGTAACAGTCTGACCCCGCGTACATGAACCTTTATGACCAACTCTCTGTGCCTATGTAGACCTACAGGAGTCTTGGATAATAAGTCCAAATCAAGCATCACAGACACACAGACACAGACACACAGACACAGACACACACACACACACACACATATATATATATATATATATATATATATATATATAGATAGATAGATATAGAAAGATCCCCTGGTGAGGAAAATTTACATAGAAAAAAAATAAGAAAACGCCTTCTCAACTTTCTACATTCTGTTATATTCCTCGAATATATATATATATATATATATATATATATATATATATATATATATATATATATATATATATATATATATATATACATACGCATCAAAGAAATGTGCATCATATAAAAAAAATATAAAAAATTGTATTATAATGTAGGAGACTTGATTGGTCCATCTATAGTCACGTGATCATGCTATACGGTAGCATGATTGGAACTGGAAAACCGGCTTCCGGTGTGTATCAGTTTAGAGTAATAAAGCCCTGAATTCTATCAGGTTTTGCGTTTTGTTTTTTTACTAAAAGTGAAAATTAATTTCAATACTATGTTGTCAGGAGGAAACGAGCCCACAACATCTCGGTATTCAAGCATTTTAATACAGAAAAGAATATATATTTTAGGCATTTCGCAGATCGTCTGATTGTTATTACTTCCACTTTTCGGAGATTGAATATGGTTTTATAACAACTGGTTAAGGAAGTAATCTTTAAGTGTTACTTGTATTAGATCAATGCCACTATGATCATGTGTTTGCAGAAATATATTTATTTCCTGCACATTAAATAAAACTGTTTAGCGTATTCACATGTTTATGAAACGATTCAAATATATTAACAAAAGTGAAACAAATTGCCATAAATTTTAAGCGTTTACATGAACAGAAAAACTCCAACCGAAGTAAACTGACAGGAGGCCAAATTTCAGGTCTTAAGTCTATATACAGATTAATGTATCACAATGTTGTCGCTGCTCTAGTTCTACTCTCCATATGTTGTAGCATTTTATACTGTATTCCAGCATAAATCATGCAGCTGGAATCAGAAGGTGGATTAAAAAGAGTCCGCTCCCAATCCCGATACCTTTGCATTGTTTTTTATGCAATTGTATATTCAAGGTGATGACAAGACAGTATTTTCAGTATTTCGACACCAGTTATGTCTAATACTTTGCAATTAACATCACTGGAAAAATGTTGTTTTCCTTAATTCTGCTTAAGCCATGGTATCGGGGTGGTATAAGTGACTAGTTTTTAAGCCTTTACATGAGATTGAGGTTGAATTGCAACGGTTATTTGTAACCATTTACACTGTTGTCTCGAAAGAAAAACCACAATTTGCAAAAACTCCGGTCACCAGTAATAGAGTCATGGTATTTCATATGTGAAGGTATTTGTATTCAACTTTGTGTAAACAGAACACTTGTGAAAGTCAGATTGTCAGGAGGCCAGATTTAATAAAAGTTGGTAAACGTGAATATAGCAAAATTTCACATTAACTGAAACAGAAACTAACTTCAAAATATTTTACACACTGAGAATCGAAACGAAAACAAGATGACATTTATCCCAACAGATGTTCTAAACAAGTGTTTTAAATCATGCAGACAAAATACAGACGGAAATTAAAAACCAGAGACATTCTTCAAACGTCTGTTCATTTATATTCAGGTATATATATGACCGTTGTCATGCATATAAATACAAAGACCCACAAAAATTGCCTTCTAGTGCTTTATATATGTATAGTGTGTACCAAGAAGCTGTAACCTAAACATGCTAACGTCCAATAAAACTATTAAAACACGGTCAAGCCGTCTGTGGGAAGATGGAAGTATTTTTGTAGAAAGAAGAATTTTTAAAAAATGTGAAAACAATTTTGTGTCAAAGTGCAATACACCTGTTTACGGGTATAAATGTCAAGATAATTTGACAGCATAGCAAATGTGTAGAAATATAAAGTTTAGCCGCACCAATATGAATCCTAGCAAAAAACATGCAAAGAGGGTCGAATGATAATTCTTTGGCGTTTATTCTTCTTGTTTCTATTCTTCTTGTTTCCATTGTATAAATAATAACATTTGAAGTGGGTTTCGACAAATGTACAAGAATTTTCTGTCACTTTTTACACGTTTGTGGGTAAAATTATATTCAGTATATAATCTTCAGGTTCATTAATTGCAGAAATCTTTAAAACGGAAAAAAATGGAGATGGTCAAGATCGTTTATAGGTTTTCGTTTATATCTAATTTATCTACGCTTTCTAAATTCGCTCGCTCTCCTAAAATCAATGTAGGTAAAGTGTACCGAATCGCGCTAATCACAGTCCAGTCACTGCCATCATTTATTCGGCAAATTTGTTTTCCAATGAACTGAATTATGGTATGATCGACTTGGTGTTTGAACCAGCGGTTTCTTCGTCTCCTCTTCGCCAAGTAGTGAGTCTTTAGAAGCGAGACAGAAACAATTGAAGCAGATATAGGTGCGTTTAGATTTCATTGATCGTGTGTGTTGCGACTTGGCCAGGTACGGAGAGAGACTTCCTGCGGAGGGGCAAGCAACCACACTTGACTGCTTCAAATGAGCGAAATTCACTGTGCCCCCTATGATTATAGGCATCAGCAAATTGCTTCAGGAAAGCACCGATGCACAAAGTAGGGGTTAAAGAAGGTCTGATAATTGACTTAATTTGTCGTAAATATTATTAGAAGACGCCATGCCAATAGGGCTGACTTCCAGCTAACCGCGTCTGACCAGGCGGCCCCAGGTACAACGGATTGCTGCTTCCCCGACCCTCGCCAATTATAACCGGCTCTTCTATAGCTAAACCGCGCTCCGCCATGTCATCGGCCGATCGAAGCCTTGTTTCACTGATAATTTAAACAATCTCCCCGTGTGGCAAAATTATATTGATCTCAGATAAACTGGAGGCGATCGATTGGATATGGATAAATATTTTCCGACGTAGTGAGACGAGAGAGCTATAAAGTGTGAAGTACTCCTTCTTACAGCCTTCCAGTACAGAAAAGTGGGGTGAAATCCGTTAAGGCTGTAGTGCTGATTCCTTCGGGGTACCAATACCGAGTGCTGTTGCATGGAACAGAAGCGCTTCAAATAGGATTTCAATCTGTGAACAATACCTTAAGTTCTAATAATTCGTATTCCATGAGAATCCGGTCAATACTCCCACAAAATCTCCAAAAACAATGTAAACACCACACTGCTTTTTCACATACCCAAAATAGGAAAGGCGATCCGATTAACAGAGTGCATCATCCAAACAGATAAATGCACATGTTATAAATATGTATAAAATTGAAATCAACTGGAAGCTGGTATAGTTACTGGACGAATTAGTTGTGCTTTGATTGCAATAATAGTCGTACTTAAAAGTGCTGTGGATGTACATGGGTGACTTTACAGTCGCTATATAGCCATCATGTCTGGTAAAATAGACTGGTGGATGTACATGGATGACGATACAGTCACTGTATAGCCATCAGGTCTGGTAAAAAACACTTGTTCAACCGAGAAAGTGTTTTCTGAAGTATTATATTTCTCTATCAATAATACTAAAGAGCGCGCTTTTCTATGAGACAACGATTTGAAAAGACGAAAATGCGTTAATCAGCAAATTCAGCCCTGTCACTGCAAAAGGCCTATCTATTCCCAGTAGTCTATCAGCGAAATGAACCCTTGATTCCCGCTCTCTCCACCTCCCCAATATACTGTGTAGCAACAATCTGACAAATCTCATATTCTTGTGTGGAAGGGAGAAAAAAATATACAACTGAGTAATAACTAATTTCCAAGGTTGCGAGTTTGAAAAAATTAGCCCCACGAAACACACAGGCATGGCTCCCAATACAATTTTTCGCTTATATAAGGATTGCAAGCATAGATATATAGATGTATAGATGTATCTCAACCGATATAAAAATGTGAACAAACTCGTGGTTCACTGCATAATAAAATCGCCAAGTTTGTTAATATTTTCTGGCTTGAACTGAACAAATACGATTTTAGTGACAAGGACTTCTTTATGTATCGATTTAGTACAAAACTTAGTACATTTATTTTTCGGCTTTTTTTCATCGTTAATAGTATATTTTATCCTTTTTGATTAATTTGTGATGAGTATATGACATTTTTTTTTCTCTAAAAAAGGTAAGATTGAAGGGAATTCAAGCATTGATATTGTCAGCAGCATTTAGATGTTATACTGTGCTTGATTTGGGGCAGAGCTTATATGGTACTATTACTCTAGTCAACGATATTATCGCAGTATATTCTGCATTAGAAAAGGAACAAAAGATCTAAAAATGCCAATTAATAAAAATCTAATAGATACTGTATTCCTGATTTCTTCAACAAGAGAACCCATTTCACATATCAAACTACCCGTATATGTTAGTATTTGAATAACAGACACGTGACGCGTCGTTACTGAACTGAATTTTCTGTATGATTTATAAAATTATGGATATTGCACGCTATTATCAAATACGCGCGTTTCAAATAAATATTTACCATAAGAAACGATATGCGGGCGGATTTATTTCGCCTTATTTACCTGTGCCATAATGGGCCAGCCTGATGTAAATACGACCTTATTCACACTCTACTTCATTACACATTCTTTTGTGTTCTAGAGATTTGTGTTCACCAGTTATTTTTTGCGTCTGGACTCATAAAAGACTTCGCCGTAACGAGATGAGGCGATGGCCTCTCTAGCAGCCATGTAGCCATTGGAGACAAGGAGAGGGTTTTATTCGGCCTCTCGATGTGAAGCGAGGTGGGTTGTGATACCACCACAGTCCCGCTACCCAGTCACCCGCATGCTCCCGTCAACACTTAATGTGGCCAGTGTATCTAGCATAAAAGGAGATTTAAACGCTGTCCGCAAATATTGTCCCAGAAATCAACACCAGTGTGCCACTATTGGCCGACTGGGGCTGTGAGGCACAGCGTCCTGAATGGAGAAGTGGGCGGGGCCTGCCTCGTGTGATTGGCTGCTGAAGATGGCAGTTTGCTGTAGTCGTATATAGGGCACGGTTAGGGGAGTGGACAGGGAAGTAGCTCGGGGTACAGATACAGAAACTTTACTGCTCCGCTCTTGTCTGACTTTTATTCAAACAGAGATAATTCGATTTAGTGAAGGCTGATTTGTGAAAGGTGGTTGATATAAAAACAACACGTGTTCAGCCCCTCAGTTCACTTCCACAACGGAAAGTAGAGGTGTGACCGTTCGAGATTGATGATGAGAAGGCTGTTTCCTTGATGGCGATGTGCAAGACTTCTAGGAACTCAGCAACCTTGAGGTCTCAGATCGGATAAGTGATCTTAGGTGATCAGGGATGATCAAAGTGGCCCAAGACAACTGACTATACATCTTATCAGTCCATGCTGACATTCTTTGATTCGAAAGTGTTTGAATTTCTCACACCGTTTTATTCGTACAGGGTCACCGGTGAATCATTTCAGACTTTATCATGGTGAAATTTGAGCACATGTCTAAGGAACAGTCCGGTACGGTCCGGATCGTACGGCCCTCATTTAGCATCAGTCGTGTCCTGGGTGAGGATTTCGGGAGAGAAAAGTGTCCCAGCCACCCTGTGCTCCACCCCACCTCCCTGCCGTGCGGGGACGTGACAGAACCACGGCTTAACTCGGCTCATTCAGAGATGATGACGGACGACGAGGAGGACATTACGTGTGTTGACGTGGAATCGGTGGGGTCTGAGGATGAGGGGGTGGCTGAACGCCCGACCCCCGGGCCTATGCCACTGGGACTTGTTGTGAGGGAAAGCTCGCCATCCCGGGATTCCCCGACCAGTCCGCCACCCGAATCAACTGCTACAGAATCTCCGGAAAATACGGACAATAAGTACCCGGACGGGAATAATAATAAACGTGACGCCAGCGACAAGGAAGGAGGTGAGAAAGTGACAAAACACGAGAAGCCCCCGTTCAGTTATAACGCCTTAATTATGATGGCAATCAGAAGCAGCCCCGAAAAACGCTTGACACTCAACGGTATTTATGAATTCATCATGAAAAACTTTCCATACTACCGTGAAAACAAACAAGGTTGGCAAAACTCAATTCGCCACAACCTCAGCCTGAACAAATGCTTTGTGAAGGTGCCCCGGCACTATGACGATCCGGGCAAGGGGAATTACTGGATGCTTGACCCCTCCAGCGACGATGTATTCATCGGAGGGACCACGGGGAAACTTCGTCGCCGGTCCACTGCCGCCTCCCGAAGCCGCCTGGCCGCATTCAAACGTACTGGCCTACCTCCGCGGTTAGCCGGACTGGGCTACTCTTTCCATGGGGACAAGAACCCGTTCCTGTGGCCCGTGTCGTCTCTCTACTCTCTCCCTCCCTCCGCCGCAGCCGCCGCCGCCCTAAGGTACTCTCAGTCAGCATATTCGTACGTTTCCCTACCCCCCAGTGCCCCACCCCTCAGCTCGGCACTACCTCGCACCTCCTCCAGTAACACGAACTTTTCGGTGGACAGGCTATTGGCCACAGACACGACGGAGTGTTCCCCTCTACGACCCACCGGTGTCAACATATCCGCCCCTCTGGCTGGCTACAGTAACCTCACATCTCCACAGGCAGCAGTGCTATTCCCACACCTCTCACATATGCACGTTCAAAACGGTTTACCATTTGACTTTTTCACCAGTTTTCGTGGACTTCCTATATCACCGAGTACGGCGTTCAGTTCGGCGTTAGGATTGCCCCCTCCCCCGGGTCTCACGGGCACATCCTGCACCCTTCACCCGACTCCTCCTTCACGTCGGTTCCAGTCTCCGCCAGACCTAGCTGAGAACGATCGGAACTTTCATTTATGTATTTTAGTGCAGTCTGCATCGTGTTGTGCCAAACTTACTGAAGAACAAAAATGAAATGATAAAATTTATTGTAAATTAATAATTAACGGTGCGATAGCCTATGCCGAAAAGACGGTTATGGAGCAGGCATTGAGGATGCTTATACTAGCACTTTGTGCGGATGAACATCTCCCCTAAGAGACATCAGTCCTTTTACCACTAATCCAGATGAACAATGAATGGGCGGTGGCACTGTGGATTCTTATATGACCACACTGTGCGGATCACACCCCGTCCCAAAGACGTCTCTTTACCTCTAACCCCAGAAGAACACTAAACGCTGAAATGGGTGACGAGACTTTTGAACTGGATAGCGTTTTCACAAATGCAAATTTTTGTAAGCCTTTCAGAGGAAATTAATGCCCTTGGAAACTGTTGGTATTGTCCTACAAAGGTAGGGTAAATTAAATACGTTTTTGTCATAGACAATTCACTTACATTTATTTGTGTCCAGCAAATGTATGCATTGGTGAAGAAAAATAGATGTATGTAAAATTGAGACCAATTTATCGTTTTGTGTTTCTATTCTATTTAGTAGGTATTCGCAGGTTGGTTGCATGTGACTATTTCAACAGAACCATTATACGGCTTTACAAAATTCCACTGAGAGTGCTTATCTCATTTTGATGCTGAAAAGCGATAATAATATTCTCTGTTTAAGACAGAACATTCAATACAAAAGTGCGTCTTCATAGGTACATAATAATTTACGATAAGATTAATATACCTGTGCATGCTACAGGCAATAAAGGTATCAAGGTGCTTATTGAAATGACATGTTGTTCCATGCCAAACGGTATCACGTCATCACAATTGAAACTTAAACTTAGTTGTCATGTCATCGAAATCCCCCCCCCCCCCCCAACACCACCACCAACCAGTTCTAAATATCTGCATGTTTCCAACAAGTGGGGACCAAATTAAATGTCTTTTTTGTTACCTAGTCCTGCTTCAGCCCTGATGCTATAGGGGCTATAGGAGGCGTGTGATATGCTACCATTTAAGCATTTACATAAACTGTTAGAATAAAACCGCAACAATGGGCCTTATTTCACGGGTTGCCTGTAACCATTTGCCACTATTAAAATGTCGCCTCTGTTTTGGCTTTTACCTTTATGCTTTAGTCTTTCATATTACAATGTTCGTACCGAGAAAAAATGAAAGACATATATATAAATATATACGTAAATATGAATGAATACATAAGATGGTAACTTAATCACGACAATTTCCTCGGTCATATTCATCTGTAAACTTTATCACTCATTTACAGAGGAGTCTAACACCCCACGATGCAGTGTAAAACATATTTGTCTGCGATAGAGGGGTGTATCCCTTATAGATCATGGCAAACTTGAGAACATGAGCGTTTAAAATACCCTCATTAATGAAGGACTCTTTTTATGTTAATTATGTTTCACTGTCTCTCGACACTTACTGCAATTTTTGTCACAGACACTTATTTTTTAGCAGAACAAAGACACACTGATACACTTGTAGGGACAATAAGAGTTATTATTCTAAGGAGTTCAAAATTTAAAATCATATATTAAAAGTAACAAAATTAGAATTCAAGTTACGAGAGTAAATTCAATTTCCATTCGACTGTTGTGTCGGAACTTTCTATTATGAAATCCACCAAAGCATTGACAGATTATAATAATATTAATAATTCTTCCTCCCCAGTCACGTGATCTAACATACCGTTTAGGTCCACGTAACTTACCTTGGAGTTTCACATATATACACTCATAGTCATAATATACAGGCATGAAATGCCTATTTTTGTACTAGGTCAATTAATGCTACTTGCAATAATAGTACTTATACTAATAATCCCATCGGATGTGCTTGAAACGCTTTTGTCCCTAATTTTTTTTGCCGCGGATGAAATTAATGCATGTCAGTTATTCAATCTTTAAACACGAATCAAAAAACAAATTAAATTAATAAATTGTAGCACACAATTAAATTTCTCTCAAATGAGAACCATTTCGTGATCCGTTGATCAGCGTCAGGTGTAAAATAAAGCGGCAAAGTAAAGACTGAGACAAGTGTGTTTAGCATTTTTTCCCATTTATTGTGAAAGTGAAAGTAAATCTCCCTGAGCTATTAGATGACCCCCTCCCCCCCCCCCCCCCCAAAAAAATTGTATTATTCTCGCATGCATTAATAGGGTTACATTTGGTACGAATTAATGACAAGATTAAGGAAATCGACAAGAGTTTATTTTAATGAAACGCAATAAATTATAACCAGTAAATACAGGATACTAGTATTACGCGGTGAAGTTTTAATACCGTAAATACAGTGTGAGCAGTAAAACATGATTCACTAGACGAAGAGCCACAACAATTAATTATTTAAGGCATTAAAACTGTTGTGTGACGCATCGTATTATTTGTTTTCAAACCTATCGGAGCGATATGTGAAAAGCTGTGGTAGTCAGTGGAAGAATATATAACACAATATTACTTAAATTCTGGTAATTTGTACCTTTGTAGAAATGCTAAAGTACAATGCAGTATAACATATTACACGGGTCAAAAACTTGGTAAGTTAACAGCTTATTACTCTATAATGTTAACGTTATCAGCGCTATATCCAGGATCCAGCGCTCTCGATACAACAGGCCGGAACAAGCCACGCCTGCGGTGTACAACCATACACGTCATGTGGGTATACTGAGATACAGCCGTTCCTGTGCCGGTAGTCTAATATCCTAATATAGGATGGTTAATGACGCATTAAGTGAAGGGGAATTCATTAAGCGCATCCATGCCCACAGACAGTTACACTACAACTAAGTGTTCTTGTTAACGAACAGTCTAAGTGCTATTTGAAATGATTGTGCCAAGAATTCCATTTGCTATTTGTTTCTACAAATTTGGAATACCTTATCATTCAACACAGAAGTGTATGAGACGCATTATAGATTACACTGAGTTACCAGAATTGGCTTTAGAATTCTGTAAGCTGGAAATTAGCTAGTTCAGCCTTAAATGCACTTAAACCTGTTAAGATTTTATTTTGCAAAATATCCCTCTCCGTACATAATGAGTCTGTATTTTGAAATGAATTGCATCCAGATAAATCAATACATACGTACTACTCCAACCACTAAGACATGGTGACCTTACAGATGTATTGATTTCGTATGTATATATATATATAAATTTTATTTAAACATTTTAAAAATTAATTTGAATTTTTATTAATTACTTCCTGGTAAATAAATATGGTGAATCCAGCGCTTATACATTAATACTGCTGATTCTTGCTTATCTTTTAAGTTAACGTGGTAATTCATCTGCCATATTGAAATACTGATGAAAGCATAAACTGTCTGCATCAGAAAGGTACGACATCATAACATGGCTAAATAGTACACGCATTTATACCCTAAATACCCTATATGAGAATACTCACTTAGTATGCACGTCTCATACACATCTAAGTTTCAGTTGAGAAAGGCATGAGGAGTGTTAAAACAGCCTGTGAACATTTATAAATACTGCATAAGACTAAGTTTACACTTAGAGCGTCTAGATGACAGTGAGTAAACGTTAATAACATCGCAATTATTTATTACTTTGAAATCACTGGTTTAATGTATAATATGTAATTTGTAGTGCTTAGGACATTGCGGATAGAGCATGTATACCATGAGCTCTTCCTATAATGCACTATAATCCGCCACATGACATGGTAAATGGTATCATACTCTTGAGTTTATAATAATTCAGCTTCTTATGTTAAGGAAAAGGTCGTTTGTAAATTTATAACTCAAAGTCCATCCGGTCATGTTATTCATATAAACCATCGTCCTTAGCCAGGTACATGACAAATATCCTGCTGGACTGAATGCTGGGTTCGAACTTGAGACCTCATCGGTCATGGTGTCATTTAGTGTCAGTATTATTCAGTCACATTATTAATTTGTACATCAATCCACTCGGCATCATTTCCTTGCTTTATTCAGTTGTACACTAGCCCACAAGGCATTAATTCGCCGCATTATACAGTTGTACACCAGCGCGGGGCCACTGGTAGTATTTCGTCACATTATTCAGTTGTATACCAGCCCAAGGCAGCTCGGCAGTATTTCGTCACGTCATTCAGTTGTATACCAACATAAGGCCACTGTGCATTATTTCGTTACATTATTCAGTTATACACCAGCCCATGGCCAGTGGGCATTATTAGCCGTGTTATTTAGTAACTACCCTAATCCAGTAAATATCTAGTTGCGTTA